>NC_091287.1:22500-242500 GCF_032444005.1 Ranitomeya imitator | reverse complement strand
CCATTCACTGTGCCCCATAGATGTGCCATATACAGTGCTCTACACCGTTCACTGTGCCCCATAGATGTGCCATATACAGTGCTCTGCACCGTTCATTGTGCCCCATAGATGTGCCATATACAGTGCTCTGCACCATTCACTGTGCCCCATAGATGTGCCATATACAGTGCTCTGCACCGTTCACTGTGCCCCATAGATGTGCCATATACAGTGCTCTGCACCATTCACTGTGCCCCATAGATGTGCCATATACAGTGCTCTGCACCGTTCACTGTGCCCCATAGATGTGCCATATACAGTGCTCTGCACCATTCACTGTGCCCCATAGATGTGCCATATACAGTGCTCTGCACCGTTCACTGTGCTCCATAGATGTGCCATATACAGTGCTCTGCACCATTCACTGTGCCCCATAGATGTGCCACATACGGTGCTCTGCACCGTTCACTGTGCCCCATAGATGTGCCATATACAGTGCTCTGCACCGTTCACTGTGCCCCATAGATGTGCCATATACAGTGCTCTGCACCGTTCACTGTGCCCCATAGATGTGCCATATACAGTGCTCTGCACCGATCACTGTGCCCCATAGATGTGCCATATACAGTGCTCTGCACCGCTCACTGTGCCCCATAGATGTGCCATATACAGTGCTCTACACCGTTCACTGTGCCCCATAGATGTGCCATATACAGTGCTCTGCACCGTTCACTGTGCCCCATAGATGTGCCATATACAGTGCTCTGCACCGTTCACTGTGCCCCATAGATGTGCCATATACAGTGCTCTGCACCGTTCACTATGCCCCATAGATGTGCCATATACAGTGCTCTGCACCGTTCACTGTGCTCCATAGATGTGCCATATACAGTGCTCTGCACCGTTCACTGTGCCCCATAGATGTGCCATATACTGTGCTCTGCACCGTTCACTATGCCCCATAGATGTGCCATATACTGTGCTCTGCACCGTTCACTATGCCCCATAGATGTGCCATATACAGTGCTCTGCACCGTTCACTATGCCCCATAGATGTGCCATATACAGTGCTCTGCACCGTTCACTATGCCCCATAGATGTGCCATATACAGTGCTCTGCACCGTTCACTATGCCCCATAGATGTGCCATATACAGTGCTCTGCACCGTTCACTGTGCCCCATAGATGTGCCATATACTGTGCTCTGCACCGTTCACTATGCCCCATAGATGTGCCATATACAGTGCTCTGCACCGTTCACTGTGCTCCATAGATGTGCCATATACAGTGCTCTGCACCGTTCACTGTGCCCCATAGATGTGCCATATACAGTGCTCTGCACCATTCACTGTGCCCCATAGATGTGCCATATACAGTGCTCTGCACCATTCACTGTGCCCCATAGATGTGCCATATACAGTGCTCTGCACCGTTCACTGTGCCCCATAGATGTGCCATATACAGTGCTCTGCACCGTTCACTGTGCCCCATAGATGTGCCATATACAGTGCTCTGCACCGTTCACTGTGCCCCATAGATGTGCCATATACAGTGCTCTGCACCGTTCACTGTGCCCCATAGATGTGCCATATACAGTGCTCTGCACCGTTCACTGTGCCCCATAGATGTGCCATATACAGTGCTCTGCACCGTTCACTGTGCCCCATAGATGTGCCATATACAGTGCTCTGCACCGTTCACTGTGCCCCATAGATGTGCCATATACAGTGCTCTGCACCGTTCACTGTGCCCCATAGATGTGCCATATACAGTGCTCTGCACCGTTCACTGTGCCCCATAGATGTGCCATATACAGTGCTCTGCACCGATCACTGTGCCCCATAGATGTGCCATATACAGTGCCCTGCACCGTTCACTGTGCCCCATAGATGTGCCATATACAGTGCTCTGCACCGTTCACTGTGCCCCATAGATGTGCCATATACAGTGCTCTGCACCGTTCACTGTGCCCCATAGATGTGCCATATACAGTGCTCTGCACCGTTCACTGTGCCCCATAGATGTGCCACATACAGTGCTCTGCACCGTTCACTGTGCCCCATAGATGTGCCATATACAGTGCTCTGCACCGTTCACTGTGCCCCATAGATGTGCCATATACAGTGCTCTGCACCGTTCATATTTCCCCATAGCTGTGCCATATACAGTGCTCTGCACCGTTCACTGTGCCCCATAGATGTGCCATATACTGTGCTCTGCACCGTTCATATTTCCCCATAGCTGTGCCATATACAGTGCTCTGCACCGTTCACTGTGCCCCATAGATGTGCCATATACAGTGCTCTGCACCGTTCACTGTGCCCCATAGATGTGCCATATACAGTGCTCTGCACCATTCACTGTGCCCCATAGATGTGCCATATACAGTGCTCTGCACCGTTCACTGTGCCCCATAGATGTGCCATATACAGTGCTCTGCACCGTTCACTGTGCCCCATAGATGTGCCATATACAGTGCTCTGCACCATTCACTGTGCCCCATAGATGTGCCATATACAGTGCTCTGCACCGTTCACTGTGCCCCATAGATGTGCCATATACAGTGCTCTGCACCGTTCACTGTGCCCCATAGATGTGCCATATACGGTGCTCTGCACCGTTCACTGTGCCCCATAGATGTGCCATATACAGTGCTCTGCACCGTTCACTGTGCCCCATAGATGTGCCATATACAGTGCTCTGCACCGTTCATTGTGCCCCATAGATGTGCCATATACAGTGCTCTGCACCGTTCACTGTGCCCCATAGATGTGCCATATACAGTGCTCTGCACCGTTCACTGTGCCCCATAGATGTGCCATATACAGTGCTCTGCACCATTCACTGTGCCCCATAGATGTGCCATATACAGTGCTCTGCACCGTTCACTGTGCCCCATAGATGTGCCATATACAGTGCTCTGCACCGTTCACTGTGCCCCATAGATGTGCCATATACAGTGCTCTGCACCGTTCACTGTGCCCCATAGATGTGCCATATACAGTGCTCTGCACCGTTCACTGTGCCCCATAGATGTGCCATATACAGTGCTCTGCACCGTTCACTGTGCCCCATAGATGTGCCATATACAGTGCTCTGCACCGTTCATTGTGCCCCATAGATGTGCCATATACAGTGCTCTGCACCGTTCACTGTGCCCCATAGATGTGCCATATACAGTGCTCTGCACCGTTCACTGTGCCCCATAGATGTGCCATATACAGTGCCCTGCACCATTCACTGTGCTCCATAGATGTGCCATATACAGTGCTCTGCACCGTTCATTGTGCCCCATAGATGTGCCATATACGGTGCCCTGCACCATTCACTGTGCCCCATAGATGTGCCATATACAGTGCTCTGCACCGTTCACTGTGCCCCATAGATGTGCCATATACAGTGCTCTGCACCGTTCACTGTGCCCCATAGATGTGCCATATACAGTGCTCTGCACCGTTCACTGTGCCCCATAGATGTGCCATATACAGTGCTCTGCACCGTTCACTGTGCCCCATAGATGTGCCATATACAGTGCTCTGCACCGTTCATTGTGCCCCATAGATGTGCCATATACGGTGCCCTGCACCATTCACTGTGCCCCATAGATGTGCCATATACTGTGCTCTGCACCGTTCATTGTGCCCCATAGATGTGCCATATACAGTGCTCTGCACCGTTCACTGTGCCCCATAGATGTGCCATATACAGTGCTCTACACCGTTCATTGTGCCCCATAGATGTGCCATATACAGTGCTCTGCACCGTTCACTGTGCCCCATAGCTGTGCCATATACAGTGCTCTGCACCGTTCACTGTGCCCCATAGATGTGCCATATACAGTGCTCTGCACCGTTCACTGTGCCCCATAGATGTGCCATATACGGTGCTCTGCACCATTCACTGTGCCCCATAGCTGTGCCATATACAGTGCTCTGCACCGTTCACTGTGCCCCATAGATGTGCCATATACAGTGCTCTGCACCGTTCACTGTGCCCCATAGATGTGCCATATACAGTGCTCTGCATCGTTCACTGTGCCCCATAGATGTGCCATATACAGTGCTCTGCACCGTTCACTGTGCCCCATAGATGTGCCATATACAGTGCTCTGCACCGTTCACTGTGCCCCATAGCTGTGCCATATACAGTGCTCTGCACCGTTCACTGTGCCCCATAGATGTGCCATATACAGTGCTCTGCATCGTTCACTGTGCCCCATAGATGTGCCATATACAGTGCTCTGCACCGTTCACTGTGCCCCATAGATGTGCCATATACAGTGCTCTGCACCGTTCATTGTGCCCCATAGATGTGCCATATACGGTGCTCTGCACCGTTCACTGTGCCCCATAGATGTGCCATATACAGTGCTCTGCACCGTTCACTGTGCCCCATAGATGTGCCATATACAGTGCTCTGCACCGTTCATATTTCCCCATAGCTGTGCCATATACAGTGCTCTGCACCGTTCACTGTGCCCCATAGATGTGCCATATACAGTGCTCTGCACCGTTCACTGTGCCCCATAGATGTGCCATATACAGTGCTCTGCACCGTTCATATTTCCCCATAGATGTGCCATATACAGTGCTCTGCACCGTTCACTGTGCCCCATAGATGTGCCATATACAGTGCTCTGCACCGTTCATATTTCCCCATAGCTGTGCCATATACAGTGCTCTGCACCGTTCACTGTGCCCCATAGATGTGCCATATACAGTGCTCTGCACCGTTCACTGTGCCCCATAGATGTGCCATATACAGTGCTCTGCACCGTTCATATTTCCCCATAGCTGTGCCCCATATACAGTGCTCTGCACCGTTCACTGTGCCCCATAGATGTGCCATATACAGTGCTCTGCACCGTTCACTGTGCCCCATAGATGTGCTCCATATACAGTGCTCTGCACCGTTCACTGTGCTCCATAGATGTGCCATATACAGTGCTCTGCACCGTTCACTGTGCCCCATAGATGTGCCATATACGGTGCTCTGCACCGTTCATTGTGCCCCATAGATGTGCCATATACAGTGCTCTGCACCGTTCACTGTGCCCCATAGATGTGCCATATACGGTGCTCTGCACCGTTCACTGTGCCCCATAGATGTGCTCCATATACAGTGCTCTGCACCGTTCACTGTGCCCCATAGATGTGCCATATACAGTGCTCTGCACCGTTCACTGTGCTCCATAGATGTGCCATATACAGTGCTCTGCACCGTTCACTGTGCCCCATAGATGTGCCATATACAGTGCTCTGCACCGTTCACTGTGCCCCATAGATGTGCCATATACGGTGCCCTGCACCGTTCACTGTGCCCCATAGATGTGCCATATACGGTGCTCTGCACCGTTCACTGTGCCCCATAGATGTGCCATATACAGTGCTCTGCACCGTTCACTGTGCCCCATAGATGTGCCATATACGGTGCTCTGCACCGTTCATTGTGCCCCATAGATGTGCCATATACAGTGCCCTGCACCGATCACTGTGCCCCATAGATGTGCCATATACAGTGCTCTGCACCGTTCATATTTCCCCATAGCTGTGCCCCATATACAGTGCTCTGCACCGTTCACTGTGCCCCATAGATGTGCCATATACAGTGCTCTGCACCGTTCACTGTGCCCCATAGATGTGCCATATACGGTGCTCTGCACCGATCACTGTGCCCCATAGATGTGCCATATACAGTGCTCTGCACCGTTCACTGTGCCCCATAGATGTGCCATATACAGTGCTCTGCACCGTTCACTGTGCCCCATAGATGTGCCATATACAGTGCTCTGCACCGTTCACTGTGCCCCATAGATGTGCCATATACAGTGCTCTGCACCGATCACTGTGCCCCATAGATGTGCCATATACAGTGCTCTGCACCGTTCACTGTGCCCCATAGATGTGCCATATACAGTGCTCTGCACCGTTCACTGTGCCCCATAGATGTGCCATATACAGTGATCTGCACCGTTCACTGTGCCCCATAGATGTGCCATATACAGTGCTCTGCACCGTTCACTGTGCCCCATAGATGTGCCATATACAGTGCTCTGCACCGTTCACTGTGCCCCATAGATGTGCCATATACAGTGCTCTGCACCGTTCACTGTGCCCCATAGATGTGCCATATACAGTGCTCTGCACCGTTCACTGTACCCCATAGATGTGCCATATACAGTGCTCTACACCGTTCACTGTGCCCCATAGATGTGCCATATACAGTGCTCTGCACCGTTCACTGTGCCCCATAGATGTGCCATATACAGTGCTCTGCACCGTTCACTGTGCCCCATAGATGTGCCATATACAGTGCTCTGCACCATTCACTGTGCCCCATAGATGTGCCATATACAGTGCTCTGCACCATTCACTGTGCCCCATAGATGTGCCATATACAGTGCTCTGCACCGTTCACTGTGCCCCATAGATGTGCCATATACAGTGCTCTGCACCGTTCACTGTGCCCCATAGATGTGCCATATACAGTGCTCTGCACCGTTCATTGTGCCCCATAGATGTGCCATATACAGTGCTCTGCACCGTTCACTGTGCCCCATAGATGTGCCATATACGGTGCCCTGCACCGTTCACTGTGCCCCATAGATGTGCCATATACAGTGCTCTGCACCGTTCACTGTGCCCCATAGATGTGCCATATACAGTGCTCTGCACCGTTCACTGTGCCCCATAGATGTGCCATATACAGTGCTCTGCACCGATCACTGTGCCCCATAGATGTGCCATATACAGTGCTCTGCACCGTTCATTGTGCCCCATAGATGTGCCATATACAGTGCCCTGCACCGTTCACTGTGCCCCATAGATGTGCCATATACAGTGCTCTGCACCGTTCATATTTCCCCATAGCTGTGCCATATACAGTGCTCTGCACCGTTCACTGTGCCCCATAGATGTGCCATATACAGTGCTCTGCACCGTTCACTGTGCCCCATAGATGTGCCATATACAGTGCTCTGCACCATTCACTGTGCCCCATAGATGTGCCCATATACAGTGCTCTGCACCATTCACTGTGCCCCATAGATGTGCCATATACAGTGCTCTGCACCGTTCACTGTGCCCCATAGATGTGCCATATACGGTGCCCTGCACCGTTCACTGTGCCCCATAGATGTGCCATATACAGTGCTCTGCACCGTTCATATTTCCCCATAGCTGTGCCATATACAGTGCTCTGCACCGTTCACTGTGCCCCATAGATGTGCCATATACAGTGCTCTGCACCGTTCACTGTGCCCCATAGATGTGCCATATACAGTGCTCTGCACCATTCACTGTGCCCCATAGATGTGCCATATACAGTGCTCTGCACCGTTCACTGTGCCCCATAGATGTGCCATATACAGTGCTCTGCACCGTTCATATTTCCCCATAGCTGTGCCATATACAGTGCTCTGCACCATTCACTGTGCCCCATAGATGTGCCATATACAGTGCTCTGCACCGTTCACTGTGCCCCATAGATGTGCCATATACAGTGCTCTGCACCGTTCACTGTGCTCCATAGATGTGCCATATACAGTGCTCTGCACCGTTCACTGTGCCCCATAGATGTGCCATATACAGTGCTCTGCACCGTTCACTGTGCCCCATAGATGTGCCATATACAGTGCTCTGCTCCGTTCACTGTGCCCCATAGATGTGCCATATACGGTGCTCTGCACCGTTCACTGTGCCCCATAGATGTGCCATATACAGTGCTCTGCACCATTCACTGTGCCCCATAGATGTGCCATATACAGTGCTCTGCTCCGTTCACTGTGCCCCATAGATGTGCCATATACAGTGCTCTGCACCATTCACTGTGCCCCATAGATGTGCCATATACAGTGCTCTGCACCATTCACTGTGCCCCATAGATGTGCCATATACAGTGCTCTGCACCGTTCACTGTGCCCCATAGATGTGCCATATACAGTGCTCTGCACCGTTCACTGTGCTCCATAGATGTGCCATATACAGTGCTCTGCTCCGTTCACTGTGCTCCATAGATGTGCCATATACAGTGCTCTGCACCGTTCATTGTGCCCCATAGATGTGCCATATACAGTGATCTGCACCGTTCACTGTGCCCCATAGATGTGCCATATACAGTGCTCTGCACCATTCACTGTGCCCCATAGATGTGCCATATACAGTGCTCTGCACCGTTCACTGTGCCCCAAAGATGTGCCATATACAGTGCTCTGCACCGCTCACTGTGCCCCATAGATGTGCCATATAAAGTGCTCTGCACCGTTCACTGTGCCCCATAGATGTGCCATATACAGTGCCCTGCACCATTCACTGTGCCCCATAGATGTGCCATATACAGTGCCCTGCACCATTCACTGTGCCCCATAGATGTGCCATATACAGTGCTCTGCACCGTTCACTGTGCCCCATAGATGTGCCATATACAGTGCTCTGCACCGTTCACTGTGCCCCATAGATGTGCCATATACAGTGCTCTGCACCGTTCACTGTGCCCCATAGATGTGCCATATACAGTGCTCTGCACCGTTCACTGTGCCCCATAGATGTGCCATATACAGTGCTCTGCACCGTTCATTGTGCCCCATAGATGTGCCATATACGGTGCTCTGCACCGATCACTGTGCCCCATAGATGTGCCATATACAGTGCTCTGCACCGTTCACTGTGCCCCATAGATGTGCCATATACAGTGCTCTGCACCGTTCATTGTGCCCCATAGATGTGCCATATACAGTGCTCTGCACCGTTCACTGTGCCCCATAGATGTGCCATATACAGTGCTCTGCACCGTTCACTGTGCTCCATAGATGTGCCATATACAGTGCTCTGCACCGTTCACTGTGCCCCATAGATGTGCCATATACAGTGCTCTGCACCGTTCATTGTGCCCCATAGATGTGCTCCATATACAGTGCTCTGCACCGTTCACTGTGCCCCATAGATGTGCCATATACAGTGCTCTGCACCGTTCACTGTGCTCCATAGATGTGCCATATACAGTGCTCTGCACCGTTCACTGTGCCCCATAGATGTGCCCCATATAGTGCTCTGCACCGTTCACTGTGCCCCATAGATGTGCCATATACAGTGCTCTGCACCGTTCATTGTACCCCATAGATGTGCCATATACAGTGCTCTGCACCGTTCACTGTGCCCCATAGATGTGCCATATACAGTGCTCTGCACCGTTCACTGTGCCCCATAGATGTGCCATATACAGTGCTCTGCACCGTTCACTGTGCCCCATAGATGTGCCATATACAGTGCTCTGCACCGTTCACTGTGCCCCATAGATGTGCCATATACAGTGCTCTGCACCGTTCACTGTGCCCCATAGATGTGCCATATACAGTGCTCTGCACCGTTCACTGTGCCCCATAGATGTGCCATATACAGTGCCCTGCACCGTTCACTGTGCCCCATAGATGTGCCATATACAGTGCCCTGCACCATTCACTGTGCCCCATAGATGTGCCATATACGGTGCTCTGCACCGTTCACTGTGCCCCATAGATGTGCCATATACAGTGCTCTGCACCGTTCATTGTGCCCCATAGATGTGCCATATACAGTGCCCTGCACCGTTCACTGTGCCCCATAGATGTGCCATATACTGTGCTCTGCACCGTTCACTGTGCCCCATAGATGTGCCATATATAGTGCTCTGCACCGTTCACTGTGCCCCATAGATGTGCCATATACAGTGCTCTGCACCATTCACTGTGCCCCATAGATGTGCCATATACGGTGCCCTGCACCGTTCACTGTGCCCCATAGATGTGCCATATACAGTGCTCTGCACCGTTCACTGTGCCCCATAGATGTGCCATATACAGTGCTCTGCACCATTCACTGTGCCCCATAGATGTGCCATATACAGTGCTCTGCACCGTTCACTGTGCCCCATAGATGTGCCATATACAGTGCTCTGCACCATTCACTGTGCCCCATAGATGTGCCATATACGGTGCCCTGCACCGTTCACTGTGCCCCATAGATGTGCCATATACAGTGCTCTGCACCGTTCACTGTGCCCCATAGATGTGCCATATACAGTGCTCTGCACCGTTCACTGTGCCCCATAGATGTGCCATATACAGTGCTCTGCACCATTCACTGTGCCCCATAGATGTGCCATATACAGTGCTCTGCACCGTTCACTGTGCCCCATAGATGTGCCATATACAGTGCTCTGCACCGTTCACTGTGCCCCATAGATGTGCCATATACAGTGCTCTGCACCGTTCACTGTGCCCCATAGATGTGCCATATACAGTGCTCTGCACCATTCACTGTGCCCCATAGATGTGTCATATACGGTGCTCTGCACCGTTCACTGTACCCCATAGATGTGCCATATACAGTGCTCTGCACCATTCACTGTACCCCATAGATGTGCCATATACAGTGCTCTGCACCGTTCACTGTACCCCATAGATGTGCCATATACAGTGCTCTGCACCGTTCACTGTGCCCCATAGATGTGCCATATACAGTGCTCTGCACCGTTCACTGTGCCCCATAGATGTGCCATATACAGTGCTCTGCACCGTTCACTGTACCCCATAGATGTGTCATATACAGTGCTCTGCACCGTTCACTGTGCCCCATAGATGTGCCATATACGGTGCCCTGCACCGTTCACTGTGCCCCATAGATGTGCCATATACAGTGCTCTGCACCGTTCACTGTGCCCCATAGATGTGCCATATACAGTGCTCAGCACCGTTCACTGTGCCCCATAGATGTGCCATATACAGTGCTCTGCACCGTTCACTGTGCCCCATAGATGTGCCATATACAGTGCTCTGCACCGTTCACTGTACCCCATAGATGTGTCATATACAGTGCTCTGCACCGTTCACTGTGCCCCATAGATGTGCCATATACAGTGCTCTGCACCGTTCACTGTGCCCCATAGATGTGCCATATACAGTGCTCTGCACCGTTCATTGTACCCCATAGATGTGCCATATACAGTGCTCTGCACCGTTCACTGTGCCCCATAGATGTGCCATATACAGTGCTCTGCACCGTTCACTGTGCCCCATAGATGTGCTATATACAGTGCTCTGCACCGTTCACTGTGCCCCATAGATGTGCTATATACAGTGCTCTGCACCGTTCACTGTGCCCCATAGATGTGCCATATACAGTGCTCTGCACCGTTCACTGTGCCCCATAGATGTGCCATATACAGTGCTCTGCACCGTTCACTGTGCCCCATAGATGTGCCATATACAGTGCTCTGCACCGTTCACTGTGCCCCATAGATGTGCCATATACAGTGCTCTGCACCGATCACTGTGCCCCATAGATGTGCCATATACAGTGCTCTGCACCGTTCACTGTGCCCCATAGATGTGCCATATACAGTGCTCTGCACCATTCACTGTACCCCATAGATGTGCCATATACAGTGCTCTGCACCGTTCACTGTGCCCCATAGATGTGCCATATACAGTGCTCTGCACCGTTCACTGTGCCCCATAGATGTGCCATATAGTGCTCTGCACCATTCACTGTGCCCCATAGATGTGCCATATACAGTGCTCTGCACCGTTCACTGTGCCCCATAGATGTGCCATATACAGTGCTCTGCACCATTCACTGTACCCCATAGATGTGCCATATACAGTGCTCTGCACCGTTCACTGTGCCCCATAGATGTGCTATATACAGTGCTCTGCACCGTTCACTGTGCCCCATAGATGTGCCATATACAGTGCTCTGCACCGTTCACTGTGCCCCATAGATGTGCCATATAGTGCTCTGCACCATTCACTGTGCCCCATAGATGTGCCATATACAGTGCTCTGCACCGTTCACTGTGCCCCATAGATGTGCCATATACAGTGCTCTGCATCGTTCACTGTGCCCCATAGATGTGCCATATACAGTGCTCTGCACCGTTCACTGTGCCCCATAGATGTGTCATATACAGTGCTCTGCACCGTTCACTGTGCCCCATAGATGTGCCATATACAGTGCTCTGCACCGTTCACTGTGCCCCATAGATGTGCCATATACAGTGCTCTGCACCGTTCACTGTGCCCCATAGATGTGCCATATACAGTGCTCTACACCGATCACTGTGCCCCATAGATGTGCCATATACAGTGCTCTGCACCGTTCACTGTGCCCCATTGATGTGCCATATACAGTGCTCTGCACCGTTCACTGTGCCCCATAGCTGTGCCATATACGGTGCTCTGCACCGTTCACTGTGCCCCATAGATGTGCCATATACAGTGCTCTGCACCGTTCACTGTGCCCCATAGATGTGCCATATACAGTGCTCTGCACCGTTCACTGTGCCCCATAGATGTGCCATATACTGTGCTCTGCACCGTTCACTGTGCCCCATAGATGTGCCATATACAGTGCTCTGCACCGTTCACTGTGCCCCATAGATGTGCCATTTACAGTGCTCTGCACCGTTCACTGTGCCCCATAGATGTGCCATATACAGTGCTCTGCACCGTTCACTGTGCCCCATAGATGTGCCATATACTGTGCTCTGCACCGTTCACTGTGCCCCATAGATGTGCCATATACAGTGCTCTGCACCGTTCACTGTGCCCCATAGATGTGCCATATACAGTGCTCTGCACCGTTCACTGTGCCCCATAGATGTGCCATATACAATGCTCTGCACCGTTCACTGTGCCCCATAGATGTGCCATATACAGTGCTCTGCACCATTCACTGTGCCCCATAGATGTGCCATATACAATGCTCTGCACCATTCACTGTGCTCCATAGATGTGCCATATACAGTGCTCTGCACCGTTCACTGTGCCCCATAGATGTGCCATATACTGTGCTCTGCACCGTTCACTGTGCCCCATAGATGTGCCATATACTGTGCTCTGCACCGTTCACTGTGCCCCATAGATGTGCCATATACTGTGCTCTGCACCGTTCACTGTGCCCCATAGATGTGCCATATACAGTGCTCTGCATCGTTCACTGTGCCCCATAGATGTGCCATATACTGTGCTCTGCACCGTTCACTGTGCTCCATAGATGTGCCATATACAGTGCTCTGCTCCGTTCACTGTGCCCCATAGATGTGCCATATACAGTGCTCTGCACCGTTCACTGTGCCCCATAGATGTGCCATATACAGTGCTCTGCACCGTTCACTGTGCTCCATAGATGTGCCATATACAGTGCTCTGCACCATTCACTGTGCCCCATAGATGTGCCATATACAGTGCTCTGCATCGTTCACTGTGCCCCATAGATGTGCCATATACTGTGCTCTGCACCGTTCACTGTGCTCCATAGATGTGCCATATACAGTGCTCTGCTCCGTTCACTGTGCCCCATAGATGTGCCATATACAATGCTCTGCACCGTTCACTGTGCCCCATAGATGTGCCATATACAGTGCTCTGCACCATTCACTGTGCCCCATAGATGTGCCATATACAGTGCTCTGCATCGTTCACTGTGCCCCATAGATGTGCCATATACAGTGCTCTGCACCGTTCACTGTGCTCCATAGATGTGCCATATACAGTGCTCTGCTCCGTTCACTGTGCCCCATAGATGTGCCATATACAGTGCTCTGCACCGTTCACTGTGCCCCATAGATGTGCCATATACAGTGCTCTGCACCGTTCACTGTGCCCCATAGATGTGCCATATACAGTGCTCTACACCGATCACTGTGCCCCATAGATGTGCCATATACAGTGCTCTGCACCGTTCACTGTGCCCCATAGATGTGCCATATACAGTGCTCTGCACCGTTCACTGTGCCCCATAGATGTGCCATATACAGTGCTCTGCACCGTTCATTGTGCCCCATAGATGTGCCATATACAGTGCTCTGCACCGTTCACTGTGCCCCATAGATGTGCCATATACAGTGCTCTGCACCGTTCACTGTGCCCCATAGATGTGCCATATACAGTGCTCTGCACCGTTCACTGTGCCCCATAGATGTGCCATATACAGTGCTCTGCACCGTTCACTGTGCCCCATAGATGTGCCATATACAGTGCTCTGCACCGTTCACTGTGCCCCATAGATGTGCCATATAGTGCTCTGCACCGTTCACTGTGCCCCATAGATGTGCCATATACAGTGCTCTGCACCGTTCACTGTGCCCCATAGATGTGCCATATACAGTGCTCTGCACCGTTCACTGTGCCCCATAGATGTGCCATACAGTGCCCTGCACCGTTCACTGTGCCCCATAGATGTGCCATATACAGTGCTCTGCACCGTTCACTGTGCCCCATAGATGTGCCATATACAGTGCTCTGCACCGTTCACTGTGCCCCATAGATGTGCCATACAGTGCCCTGCACCGTTCACTGTGCCCCATAGATGTGCCATATACAGTGCTCTGCACCGTTCACTGTGCCCCATAGATGTGCCATATACAGTGATCTGCACCGTTCATTGTGCCCCATAGATGTGCCATATACAGTGCTCTGCACCGTTCACTGTGCCCCATAGATGTGCTCCATATACAGTGCTCTACACCGTTCACTGTGCCCCAAAGATGTGCCATATACAGTGCTCTGCACCATTCACTGTGCCCCATAGATGTGCCATATACAGTGCTCTGCACCGTTCACTGTGCCCCAAAGATGTGCCATATACAGTGCTCTACACCGATCACTGTGCCCCATAGATGTGCTATATACAGTGCTCTGCACCATTCACTGTGCCCCATAGATGTGCCATATACAGTGCTCTGCACCATTCACTGTGCCCCATAGATGTGCCATTTACAGTGCTCTGCACCGTTCACTGTGCCCCAAAGATGTGCCATATACAGTGCTCTGCACCGTTCACTGTGCCCCATAGATGTCCCATATACAGTGCTCTGCACCGTTCACTGTGCCCCATAGATGTGCCATATACAGTGATCTGCACCGTTCATATTTCCCCATAGCTGTGCCCCATATACAGTGCTCTGCACCATTCACTGTGCCCCATAGATGTGCCATATACAGTGCTCTGCACCGTTCACTGTGCCCCAAAGATGTGCCATATACAGTGCCCTGCACCGTTCACTGTGCCCCATAGATGTGCCATATACAGTGCTCTGCACCGTTCACTGTGCCCCAAAGATGTGCCATATACAGTGCTCTGCACCGTTCACTGTGCCCCATAGATGTGCCATATACAGTGCTCTGCACCGATCACTGTGCCCCATAGATGTGCCATATACAGTGCTCTGCACCGATCACTGTGCCCCATAGATGTGCCATATACAGTGCTCTGCACCGTTCACTGTGCCCCAAAGATGTGCCATATACAGTGCTCTGCACCATTCACTGTGCCCCATAGATGTGCCATATACAGTGCTCTGCACCGTTCACTGTGCCCCATAGATGTGCTCCATATACAGTGCTCTGCACCATTCACTGTGCCCCATAGATGTGCCATATACAGTGCTCTGCACCGTTCACTGTGCCCCAAAGATGTGCCATATACAGTGCTCTGCACCGTTCACTGTGCCCCAAAGATGTGCCATATACAGTGCTCTGCACCGATCACTGTGCCCCATAGATGTGCCATATAAAGTGCTCTGCACCGTTCACTGTGCCCCATAGATGTGCCATATACGGTGCTCTGCACCATTCACTGTGCCCCATAGATGTGCCATATACAGTGCTCTGCACCGTTCACTGTGCCCCAAAGATGTGCCATATACAGTGCTCTGCACCGATCACTGTGCCCCATAGATGTGCCATATAAAGTGCTCTGCACCGTTCACTGTGCCCCATAGATGTGCCATATACAGTGCTCTGCACCGTTCACTGTGCCCCATAGATGTGCCATATACAGTGCTCTGCACCGTTCACTGTGCCCCATAGATGTGCCATATACTGTGCTCTGCACCATTCACTGTGCCCCATAGATGTGCCATATACAGTGCTCTGCACCGTTCACTGTGCCCCATAGATGTGCCATATACAGTGCTCTGCACCGTTCACTGTGCCCCATAGATGTGCCATATACAGTGCTCTGCACCGTTCACTGTGCCCCATAGATGTGCCATATACAGTGCTCTGCACCGTTCACTGTGCCCCATAGATGTGCCATATACAGTGCTCTGCACCGTTCACTGTGCCCCATAGATGTGCTCCATATACAGTGCTCTGCACCGTTCACTGTGCCCCATAGATGTGCCATATACAGTGCTCTGCACCGATCACTGTGCCCCATAGATGTGCCATATACAGTGCCCTGCACCGTTCATTGTGCCCCATAGATGTGCCATATACAGTGCTCTGCACCGTTCACTGTGCCCCATAGATGTGCCCATATACAGTGCTCTGCACCGTTCACTGTGCCCCATAGATGTGCCATATACAGTGCTCTGCACCGTTCACTGTGCCCCATAGATGTGCCATATACAGTGCTCTGCACCGTTCACTGTGCCCCATAGATGTGCTATATACAGTGCTCTGCACCGTTCACTGTGCCCCATAGATGTGCCATATACAGTGCTCTGCACCGTTCACTGTGCCCCATAGATGTGCCATATACAGTGCTCTGCACCATTCACTGTGCCCCATAGATGTGCCATATACAGTGCTCTGCACCGTTCACTGTGCCCCATAGATGTGCCCATATACAGTGCTCTGCACCGTTCACTGTGCCCCATAGATGTGCCATATACAGTGCTCTGCACCGTTCACTGTGCCCCATAGATGTGCCATATACAGTGCTCTGCACCGTTCACTGTGCCCCATAGATGTGCCATATACAGTGCTCTACACCGTTCACTGTGCCCCATAGATGTGCCATATACAGTGCTCTGCACCGTTCACTGTGCCCCATAGATGTGCCATATACAGTGCTCTGCACCGTTCACTGTGCCCCATAGATGTGCCATATACAGTGCTCTGCACCGTTCACTGTGCCCCATAGATGTGCCATATACAGTGCTCTGCACCGTTCACTGTGCCCCATAGATGTGCCATATACAGTGCTCTGCACCGTTCACTGTGCCCCATAGATGTGCCATATACAGTGCTCTGCACCGTTCACTGTGCCCCATAGATGTGCCATATACAGTGCTCTGCACCGTTCACTGTGCCCCATAGATGTGCCATATACAGTGCTCTGCACCGATCACTGTGCCCCATAGATGTGCCATATACAGTGCCCTGCACCGTTCACTGTGCCCCATAGATGTGCCATATACGGTGCCCTGCACCATTCACTGTGCCCCATAGATGTGCCATATACGGTGCCCTGCACCATTCACTGTGCCCCATAGATGTGCCATATACGGTGCCCTGCACCATTCACTGTGCCCCATAGATGTGCCATATACAGTGCTCTGCACCGTTCACTGTGCCCCATAGATGTGCCATATACGGTGCTCTGCACCGTTCACTGTGCCCCATAGATGTGCCATATACAGTGCTCTGCACCGTTCACTGTGCCCCATAGATGTGCCATATACAGTGCCCTGCACCATTCACTGTGCCCCATAGATGTGCCACATACAGTGCTCTGCACCGTTCACTGTGCCCCATAGATGTGTCATATACAGTGCTCTGCACCGTTCACTGTGCCCCATAGATGTGCCATATACAGTGCTCTGCACCGTTCACTGTGCCCCATAGATGTGCCATATACAGTGCTCTGCACCGTTCACTGTGCCCCATAGATGTGCCATATACAGTGCTCTGCACCGTTCACTGTGCCCCATAGATGTGCCATATACAGTGCTCTGCACCGTTCACTGTGCCCCATAGATGTGCCATATACAGTGCTCTGCACCGTTCACTGTGCCCCATAGATGTGCCATATATAGTGCTCTGCACCGTTCATTGTGCCCCATAGATGTGCCATATAGTGCTCTGCACCGTTCACTGTGCCCCATAGATGTGCCATATACAGTGCTCTGCACCGTTCACTGTGCCCCATAGATGTGCCATATACAGTGCTCTGCACCGTTCACTGTGCCCCATAGATGTGCCATATACAGTGCTCTGCACCGTTCATTGTGCCCCATAGATGTGCCATATACAGTGCTCTGCACCGTTCATTGTGCCCCATAGATGTGCCATATACAGTGCCCTGCACCGTTCACTGTGCCCCATAGATGTGCCATATACAGTGCTCTGCACCGTTCATTGTGCCCCATAGATGTGCCATATACAGTGCTCTGCACCGTTCATTGTGCCCCATAGATGTGCCATATACAGTGCTCTGCACCGTTCACTGTGCCCCATAGATGTGCCATATAGTGCTCTGCACCGTTCACTGTGCCCCATAGATGTGCCATATACAGTGCCCTGCACCGTTCATTGTGCCCCATAGATGTGCCATATACAGTGCTCTGCACCGTTCATTGTGCCCCATAGATGTGCCATATACAGTGCTCTGCACCGTTCACTGTGCCCCATAGATGTGCCATATAGTGCTCTGCACCGTTCACTGTGCCCCATAGATGTGCCATATACAGTGCCCTGCACCGTTCATTGTGCCCCATAGATGTGCCATATAGTGCTCTGCACCGTTCACTGTGCCCCATAGATGTGCCATATACAGTGCTCTGCACCGTTCACTGTGCCCCATAGATGTGCCATATACAGTGCTCTGCACCGTTCACTGTGCCCCATAGATGTGCCATATACAGTGCTCTGCACCGTTCACTGTGCCCCATAGATGTGCCATATACAGTGCTCTGCACCGTTCACTGTGCCCCATAGATGTGCCATATACAGTGCTCTGCACCGTTCACTGTGCCCCATAGATGTGCCATATATAGTGCTCTGCACCGTTCATTGTGCCCCATAGATGTGCCATATAGTGCTCTGCACCGTTCACTGTGCCCCATAGATGTGCCATATACAGTGCTCTGCACCGTTCACTGTGCCCCATAGATGTGCCATATACAGTGCTCTGCACCGTTCACTGTGCCCCATAGATGTGCCATATACAGTGCTCTGCACCGTTCATTGTGCCCCATAGATGTGCCATATACAGTGCTCTGCACCGTTCATTGTGCCCCATAGATGTGCCATATACAGTGCCCTGCACCGTTCACTGTGCCCCATAGATGTGCCATATACAGTGCTCTGCACCGTTCATTGTGCCCCATAGATGTGCCATATACAGTGCTCTGCACCGTTCATTGTGCCCCATAGATGTGCCATATACAG
Source organism: Ranitomeya imitator (assembly GCF_032444005.1). Taxonomy (NCBI): domain Eukaryota; kingdom Metazoa; phylum Chordata; class Amphibia; order Anura; family Dendrobatidae; genus Ranitomeya; species Ranitomeya imitator. Next base: position 223,368 of record NC_091287.1, on the reverse strand, counting down.
TGCTCTGCACCGTTCACTGTGCCCCATAGATGTGCCATATAGTGCTCTGCACCGTTCACTGTGCCCCATAGATGTGCCATATACAGTGCCCTGCACCGTTCATTGTGCCCCATAGATGTGCCATATACAGTGCCCTGCACCGTTCACTGTGCCCCATAGATGTGCCATATACAGTGCTCTGCACCGTTCATTGTGCCCCATAGATGTGCCATATACAGTGCTCTGCACCGTTCATTGTGCCCCATAGATGTGCCATATACAGTGCTCTGCACCGTTCACTGTGCCCCATAGATGTGCCATATAGTGCTCTGCACCGTTCACTGTGCCCCATAGATGTGCCATATACGGTGCTCTGCACCGTTCACTGTGCCCCATAGATGTGCCATATACAGTGCTCTGCACCGTTCACTGTGCCCCATAGATGTGCCATATACAGTGCTCTGCACCGTTCACTGTGCCCCATAGATGTGCCATATACAGTGCTCTGCACCGTTCACTGTGCCCCATAGATGTGCCATATACAGTGCTCTGCACCGTTCACTGTGCCCCATAGATGTGCCATATACAGTGCTCTGCACCGTTCACTGTGCCCCATAGATGTGCCATATACAGTGCTCTGCACCGTTCACTGTGCCCCATAGATGTGCCATATACAGTGCTCTGCACCGATCACTGTGCCCCATAGATGTGCCATATACAGTGCTCTGCACCGTTCACTGTGCCCCATAGATGTGCCCATATACAGTGCTCTGCACCGTTCACTGTGCCCCATAGATGTGCCATATACAGTGCTCTGCACCGATCACTGTGCCCCATAGATGTGCCATATACAGTGCTCTGCACCGATCACTGTGCCCCATAGATGTGCCATATACGGTGCTCTGCACCGTTCACTGTGCCCCATAGATGTGCCATATACAGTGCTCTGCACCGTTCATTGTGCCCCATAGATGTGCCATATACAGTGCTCTGCACCGTTCACTGTGCCCCATAGATGTGCCATATACAGTGCTCTGCACCGTTCACTGTGCCCCATAGATGTGCCATATACAGTGCTCTGCACCGTTCACTGTGCCCCATAGATGTGCCATATACAGTGCTCTGCACCGTTCACTGTGCCCCATAGATGTGCCATATACAGTGCTCTGCACCGTTCACTGTGCCCCATAGATGTGTCATATACAGTGCTCTGCACCGTTCACTGTACCCCATAGATGTGCCATATACAGTGCCCTGCACCGTTCACTGTGCCCCATAGATGTGCCATATACAGTGCTCTGCACCGTTCACTGTGCCCCATAGATGTGTCATATACAGTGCTCTGCACCGTTCACTGTGCCCCATAGATGTGCCATATACAGTGCTCTGCACCGTTCACTGTACCCCATAGATGTGCCATATACAGTGCTCTGCACCGTTCACTGTGCCCCATAGATGTGCCATATACAGTGCTCTGCACCGTTCACTGTGCCCCATAGATGTGCCATATACAGTGCCCTGCACCGTTCACTGTGCCCCATAGATGTGCTATATACAGTGCTCTGCACCGTTCACTGTGCTCCATAGATGTGCCATATACGGTGCCCTGCACCGTTCACTGTGCCCCATAGATGTGCCATATACGGTGCTCTGCACCATTCACTGTGCCCCATAGATGTGCCATATACAGTGCTCTGCACCGTTCACTGTGCCCCATAGATGTGCCATATACAGTGCTCTGCACCGTTCACTGTGCCCCATAGATGTGCCATATACGGTGCTCTGCACCGTTCACTGTGCCCCATAGATGTGCCATATACGGTGCTCTGCACCGTTCACTGTGCCCCATAGATGTGCCATATACGGTGCCCTGCACCGTTCACTGTGCCCCATAGATGTGCCATATACAGTGCTCTGCACCGTTCACTGTGCCCCATAGATGTGCCATATACAGTGCTCTGCACCGTTCACTGTGCCCCATAGATGTGCCATATACAGTGCTCTGCACCGTTCACTGTGCCCCATAGATGTGCCATATACAGTGCCCTGCACCGTTCACTGTGCCCCATAGATGTGCCATATACAGTGCTCTGCACCGTTCACTGTGCCCCATAGATGTGCCATATACGGTGCTCTGCACCGTTCACTGTGCCCCATAGATGTGCCATATACGGTGCTCTGCACCGTTCACTGTGCCCCATAGATGTGCCATATACGGTGCCCTGCACCGTTCACTGTGCCCCATAGATGTGCCATATACAGTGCTCTGCACCGTTCACTGTGCCCCATAGATGTGCCATATACAGTGCTCTGCACCGTTCACTGTGCCCCATAGATGTGCCATATACAGTGCTCTGCACCGTTCACTGTGCCCCATAGATGTGCCATATACAGTGCTCTGCACCGTTCACTGTGCCCCATAGATGTGCCATATACAGTGCCCTGCACCATTCACTGTGCCCCATAGATGTGCCATATACAGTGCTCTGCACCGTTCACTGTGCCCCATAGATGTGCCATATACAGTGCCCTGCACCGTTCACTGTGCCCCATAGATGTGCCATATACAGTGCTCTGCACCGTTCACTGTGCCCCATAGATGTGCCATATACAGTGCCCTGCACCGTTCACTGTGCCCCATAGATGTGCCATATACAGTGCTCTGCACCGTTCACTGTGCCCCATAGATGTGCCCATATACAGTGCTCTGCACCGTTCACTGTGCCCCATAGATGTGCCATATACAGTGCTCTGCACCGTTCACTGTGCCCCATAGATGTGCCATATACAGTGCTCTGCACCGTTCACTGTGCCCCATAGATGTGCCATATACAGTGCTCTGCACCGTTCACTGTGCCCCATAGATGTGCCATATACAGTGCTCTGCACCGTTCACTGTGCCCCATAGATGTGCCATATACAGTGCTCTGCACCGTTCACTGTGCCCCATAGATGTGCCATATACAGTGCTCTGCACCGTTCACTGTGCCCCATAGCTGTGCCATATACAGTGCTCTGCACCGTTCACTGTGCCCCATAGATGTGCCATATACGGTGCTCTGCACCGTTCACTGTGCCCCATAGATGTGCCATATACAGTGCTCTGCACCGTTCACTGTGCCCCATAGATGTGCCATATACAGTGCCCTGCACCATTCACTGTGCTCCATAGATGTGCCATATACAGTGCTCTGCACCGTTCACTGTGCCCCATAGATGTGCTATATACAGTGCTCTGCACCGTTCACTGTGCCCCATAGATGTGCCATATACAGTGCTCTGCACCGTTCACTGTGCCCCATAGATGTGCCATATACAGTGCCCTGCACCATTCACTGTGCCCCATAGATGTGCCATATACAGTGCTCTGCACCGTTCACTGTGCCCCATAGATGTGCCATATACAGTGCTCTGTACCGTTCACTGTGCCCCATAGATGTGCCATATACAGTACTCTGCACCGTTCACTGTGCCCCATAGATGTGCCATATACAGTGCTCTACACCGTTCACTGTGCCCCATAGATGTGCTCCATATACAGTGCTCTGCACCGTTCACTGTGCCCCATAGATGTGCCATATACAGTGCCCTGCACCGTTCACTGTGCCCCATAGATGTGCTATATACGGTGCTCTGCACCGTTCATTGTGCCCCATAGATGTGCCATATACAGTGCTCTGCACCGTTCATTGTGCCCCATAGATGTGCCATATACAGTGCTCTGCACCGTTCACTGTGCCCCATAGATGTGCCATATACAGTGCTCTGCACCGTTCACTGTGCCCCATAGATGTGCCATATACGGTGCTCTACACCGTTCATTGTGCCCCATAGATGTGCCATATACAGTGCTCTGCACCGTTCACTGTGCCCCATAGATGTGCCATATACAGTGCTCTGCACCGTTCACTGTGCCCCATAGATGTGCCATATACAGTGCTCTGCACCGTTCACTGTGCCCCATAGATGTGCCATATACAGTGCTCTGCACCGTTCATATTTCCCCATAGCTGTGCCCCATATACAGTGCTCTGCACCGTTCACTGTGCCCCATAGATGTGCCATATACCGTGCTCTGCACCGTTCATTGTGCCCCATAGATGTGCCATATACAGTGCTCTGCACCGTTCATTGTGCCCCATAGATGTGCCATATACAGTGCTCTACACCGTTCACTGTGCCCCATAGATGTGCTATATACGGTGCTCTACACCGTTCACTGTGCTCCATAGATGTGCCATATACAGTGCTCTGCACCGTTCACTGTGCCCCATAGATGTGCCATATACGGTGCTCTGCACCATTCACTGTGCCCCATAGATGTGCCATATACAGTGCTCTGCACCGTTCACTGTGCCCCATAGATGTGCCATATACAGTGCTCTGCACCGTTCACTGTGCCCCATAGATGTGCCATATACAGTGCTCTGCACCGTTCACTGTGCCCCATAGATGTGCCATATACAGTGCTCTGCACCGTTCACTGTGCCCCATAGATGTGCCATATACGGTGCTCTGCACCATTCACTGTGCCCCATAGATGTGCCATATACAGTGCTCTGCACCGTTCACTGTGCCCCATAGATGTGCCATATACAGTGCTCTGCACCGTTCACTGTGCCCCATAGATGTGCCATATACAGTGCCCTGCACCGTTCACTGTGCCCCATAGATGTGCTATATACGGTGCTCTACACCGTTCACTGTGCCCCATAGATGTCCCATATACAGTGCTCTGCACCGTTCATTGTGCCCCATAGATGTGCCATATACAGTGCTCTACACCGTTCACTGTGCCCCATAGATGTGCCATATACAGTGCTCTGCACCGTTCACTGTGCCCCATAGATGTGCCATATACAGTGCTCTGCACCGTTCACTGTGCCCCATAGATGTGCCATATACAGTGCTCTGCACCGTTCACTGTGCCCCATAGATGTGCCATATACAGTGCTCTGCACCGTTCACTGTGCCCCATAGATGTGCCATATACAGTGCTCTGCACCGTTCACTGTGCCCCATAGATGTGCCATATACAGTGCTCTGCACCATTCACTGTGCCCCATAGATGTGCCATATACAGTGCTCTGCACCGTTCACTGTGCCCCATAGATGTGCCATATACAGTGCCCTGCACCGTTCACTGTGCCCCATAGATGTGCTATATACGGTGCTCTACACCGTTCACTGTGCCCCATAGATGTCCCATATACAGTGCTCTGCACCGTTCATTGTGCCCCATAGATGTGCCATATACAGTGCTCTGCACCGTTCACTGTGCCCCATAGATGTGCCATATACGGTGCTCTGCACCATTCACTGTGCCCCATAGATGTGCCATATACAGTGCTCTGCACCGTTCACTGTGCCCCATAGATGTGCCATATACAGTGCTCTGCACCGTTCACTGTGCCCCATAGATGTGCCATATACAGTGCCCTGCACCGTTCACTGTGCCCCATAGATGTGCTATATACGGTGCTCTACACCGTTCACTGTGCCCCATAGATGTCCCATATACAGTGCTCTGCACCGTTCATTGTGCCCCATAGATGTGCCATATACAGTGCTCTACACCGTTCACTGTGCTCCATAGATGTCCCATATACAGTGCTCTGCACCGTTCATTGTGCCCCATAGATGTGCCATATACAGTGCTCTACACCGTTCACTGTGCCCCATAGATGTGCTATATACGGTGCTCTACACCGTTCACTGTGCTCCATAGATGTGCCATATACAGTGCTCTGCACCGTTCACTGTGCCCCATAGATGTGCCATATACAGTGCCCTGCACCGTTCACTGTGCCCCATAGATGTGCTATATACGGTGCTCTACACCGTTCACTGTGCCCCATAGATGTCCCATATACAGTGCTCTGCACCGTTCATTGTGCCCCATAGATGTGCCATATACAGTGCTCTACACCGTTCACTGTGCTCCATAGATGTGCCATATACAGTGCTCTACACCGTTCACTGTGCTCCATAGATGTCCCATATACAGTGCTCTGCACCGTTCATTGTGCCCCATAGATGTGCCATATACAGTGCTCTACACCGTTCACTGTGCTCCATAGATGTGCCATATACAGTGCTCTACACCGTTCACTGTGCTCCATAGATGTCCCATATACAGTGCTCTGCACCGTTCATTGTGCCCCATAGATGTGCCATATACAGTGCTCTACACCGTTCACTGTGCCCCATAGATGTGCTATATACGGTGCTCTACACCGTTCACTGTGCTCCATAGATGTGCCATATACAGTGCCCTGCACCGATCACTGTGCCCCATAGATGTGCCATATACAGTGCTCTGCACCGTTCACTGTGCCCCATAGATGTGCCATATACGGTGCTCTGCACCATTCACTGTGCCCCATAGATGTGCCATATACAGTGCTCTGCACCGTTCACTGTGCCCCATAGATGTGCCATATACAGTGCTCTGCACCGTTCACTGTGCCCCATAGATGTGCCATATACAGTGCTCTGCACCGTTCACTGTGCCCCATAGATGTGCCATATACAGTGCTCTGCACCGTTCACTGTGCCCCATAGATGTGCCATATACAGTGCTCTGCACCGTTCACTGTGCCCCATAGATGTGCCATATACAGTGCTCTGCACCGTTCACTGTGCCCCATAGATGTGCCATATACAGTGCTCTGCACCGTTCACTGTGCCCCATAGATGTGCCATATACAGTGCTCTGCACCGTTCACTGTGCCCCATAGATGTGCCATATACAGTGCCCTGCACCGTTCACTGTGCCCCATAGATGTGCCATATACAGTGCTCTGCACCGTTCACTGTGCCCCATAGATGTGCCATATATAGTGCTCTGCACCGTTCACTGTGCTCCATAGATGTGCCATATACAGTGCCCTGCACCGTTCACTGTGCCCCATAGATGTGCCATATACAGTGCTCTGCACCGTTCACTGTGCCCCATAGATGTGCCATATACAGTGCTCTACACCGTTCACTGTGCCCCATAGATGTCCCATATACAGTGCTCTGCACCGTTCACTGTGCCCCATAGATGTCCCATATACAGTGCTCTGCACCGTTCACTGTGCCCCATAGATGTGCCATATACAGTGCTCTGCACCATTCACTGTGCCCCATAGATGTGCCATATAGTGCTCTACACCGTTCACTGTGCCCCATAGATGTGCCATATACAGTGCTCTGCACCGTTCATTGTACCCCATAGATGTGCCATATACAGTGCTCTGCACCGTTCATTGTGCCCCATAGATGTGCCATATACGGTGCTCTGCACCGTTCACTGTGCCCCATAGATGTGCCATATACAGTGCTCTGCACCGTTCACTGTGCCCCATAGATGTGCCATATACAGTGCTCTGCTCCGTTCACTGTGCCCCATAGATGTGCCATATACAGTGCTCTGCACCATTCACTGTGCCCCATAGATGTGCCATATACAGTGCTCTGCACCGTTCACTGTGCCCCATAGATGTGCCATATACAGTGCTCTGCACCGTTCATATTTCCCCATAGCTGTGCCCCATATACAGTGCTCTGCACCGTTCACTGTGCCCCATAGATGTGCCATATACAGTGCTCTGCACCATTCACTGTGCCCCATAGATGTGCCATATACAGTGCTCTGCACCGTTCACTGTGCCCCATAGATGTGCCATATACAGTGCTCTGCACCGTTCACTGTGCTCCATAGATGTGCCATATACGGTGCTCTGCACCGTTCACTGTGCCCCATAGATGTGCCACATACGGTGCTCTGCACCGTTCACTGTGCCCCATAGATGTGCCATATACAGTGCCCTGCACCGTTCACTGTGCCCCATAGATGTGCCATATACGGTGCTCTGCACCGATCACTGTGCCCCATAGATGTGCCATATACAGTGCCCTGCACCGTTCATTGTGCCCCATAGATGTGCCATATACGGTGCTCTGCACCGATCACTGTGCCCCATAGATGTGCCATATACAGTGCCCTGCACCGTTCACTGTGCCCCATAGATGTGCCATATACAGTGCTCTGCACCGTTCACTGTGCCCCATAGATGTGCCATATACAGTGCCCTGCACCGTTCACTGTGCCCCATAGATGTGCCATATACGGTGCTCTGCACCGTTCACTGTGCCCCATAGATGTGCCATATACAGTGCTCTGCACCGTTCACTGTGCCCCATAGATGTCCCATATATAGTGCTCTGCACCGATCACTGTGCCCCATAGATGTGCCATATACAGTGCCCTGCACCATTCACTGTGCCCCATAGATGTGCCATATACTGTGCTCTGCACCGTTCACTGTGCCCCATAGATGTGCCATATAAAGTGCTCTGCACCGTTCACTGTGCCCCATAGATGTGCCATATACAGTGCTCTGCACCGTTCACTGTGCCCCATAGATGTGCCATATACAGTGCTCTGCACCGTTCATATTTCCCCATAGATGTGCCATATACAGTGCTCTGCACCGTTCACTGTGCCCCATAGATGTGCCATATACAGTGCTCTGCACCGTTCACTGTGCCCCATAGATGTGCCATATACAGTGCTCTGCACCGTTCACTGTGCCCCATAGATGTGCCATATACAGTGCTCTGCACCGTTCACTGTGCCCCATAGATGTGCCATATACAGTGCTCTGCACCGTTCACTGTGCCCCATAGATGTGCCATATACAGTGCTCTGCACCATTCACTGTGCCCCATAGATGTGCCATATACAGTGCTCTGCACCATTCACTGTGCCCCATAGATGTGCCATATACAGTGCTCTGCACCGTTCACTGTGCCCCATAGATGTGCCATATACAGTGCCCTGCACCGTTCACTGTGCCCCATAGATGTGCCATATACAGTGCCCTGCACCGTTCACTGTGCCCCATAGATGTGCCATATACGGTGCTCTGCACCGTTCACTGTGCCCCATAGATGTGCCATATACGGTGCTCTGCACCGTTCACTGTGCCCCATAGATGTGCCATATACAGTGCTCTGCACCGTTCACTGTGCCCCATAGATGTGCCATATACAGTGCTCTGCACCGTTCACTGTGCCCCATAGATGTGCCATATACAGTGCCCTGCACCGTTCACTGTGCCCCATAGATGTGCCATATACAGTGCTCTGCACCGTTCATTGTGCCCCATAGATGTGCCATATACAGTGCTCTGCACCGTTCACTGTGCCCCATAGATGTGCCATATACGGTGCTCTACACCGTTCACTGTGCCCCATAGATGTGCCATATACAGTGCTCTGCACCGTTCACTGTGCCCCATAGATGTGCCATATACGGTGCTCTACACCGTTCACTGTGCTCCATAGATGTGCCATATACAGTGCTCTACACCGTTCACTGTGCCCCATAGATGTGCCATATACAGTGCTCTGCACCGTTCACTGTGCCCCATAGATGTGCCATATACAGTGCTCTGCACCGTTCACTGTGCCCCATAGATGTGCCATATACAGTGCTCTGCACCGTTCACTGTGCCCCATAGATGTGCCATATACAGTGCTCTGCACCGTTCACTGTGCCCCATAGATGTGCCATATACAGTGCTCTGCACCGTTCACTGTGCCCCATAGATGTGCCATATACAGTGCTCTGCACCGTTCACTGTGCCCCATAGATGTGCCATATACAGTGCTCTGCACCGTTCACTGTGCCCCATAGATGTGCCATATACAGTGCCCTGCACCGTTCACTGTGCCCCATAGATGTGCCATATACAGTGCTCTGCACCGTTCACTGTGCTCCATAGATGTGCCATATAGTGCTCTGCACCGTTCACTGTGCCCCATAGATGTGCCATATACAGTGCTCTGCACCGTTCACTGTGCCCCATAGATGTGCCATATACAGTGCTCTGCACCGTTCACTGTGCCCCATAGATGTGCCATATACAGTGCTCTGCACCGTTCACTGTGCCCCATAGATGTGCCATATACAGTGCTCTGCACCGTTCACTGTGCCCCATAGATGTGCCATATACGGTGCTCTGCACCGTTCACTGTGCCCCATAGATGTGCCATATACGGTGCTCTGCACCGTTCACTGTGCCCCATAGATGTGCCATATACAGTGCTCTGCACCGTTCACTGTGCTCCATAGATGTGCCATATACAGTGCTCTGCACCGTTCACTGTGCCCCATAGATGTGCCATATACAGTGCTCTGCACCGTTCACTGTGCCCCATAGATGTGCCATATACAGTGCTCTGCACCGTTCACTGTGCCCCATAGATGTGCCATATACAGTGCTCTGCACCGTTCACTGTGCCCCATAGATGTCCCATATACAGTGCTCTGCACCATTCACTGTGCCCCATAGATGTGCCATATACGGTGCTCTGCACCGTTCACTGTGCCCCATAGATGTGCCATATACAGTGCTCTGCACCGTTCACTGTGCCCCATAGATGTGCCATATACAGTGCCCTGCACCGTTCACTGTGCCCCATAGATGTGCCATATACAGTGCTCTACACCGTTCACTGTGCCCCATAGATGTGCCATATACAGTGCTCTGCACCGTTCACTGTGCCCCATAGATGTGCCATATACAGTGCTCTGCACCGTTCACTGTGCCCCATAGATGTGCCATATACAGTGCTCTGCACCGTTCACTGTGCCCCATAGATGTGCCATATACAGTGCTCTGCACCGTTCACTGTGCCCCATAGATGTGCCATATACAATGCTCTGCACCATTCACTGTGCCCCATAGCTGTGCCATATATAGTGCTCTGCACCGTTCACTGTGCCCCATAGATGTGCCATATACAGTGCTCTGCACCGTTCACTGTGCCCCATAGATGTGCCATATACAGTGCTCTGCACCGTTCACTGTGCCCCATAGATGTGCCATATACAATGCTCTGCACCATTCACTGTGCCCCATAGCTGTGCCATATATAGTGCTCTGCACCGTTCACTGTGCCCCATAGATGTGCCATATACAGTGCTCTGCACCGTTCACTGTGCCCCATAGATGTCCCATATACAGTGCTCTGCACCGTTCACTGTGCCCCATAGATGTGCCATATAGTGCTCTGCACCGTTCACTGTGCCCCATAGATGTGCCATATACAGTGCTCTGCACCGTTCACTGTGCCCCCTAGCTGTGCCATATACAGTGCTCTGCACCGTTCACTGTGCCCCATAGATGTGCCATATACAGTGCCCTGCACCGTTCACTGTGCCCCATAGATGTCCCATATACAGTGCTCTGCACCGTTCACTGTGCCCCATAGATGTGCCATATAGTGCTCTGCACCATTCACTGTGCCCCATAGATGTGCCATATACAGTGCTCTGCACCGTTCACTGTGCCCCATAGATGTGCCATATACAGTGCTCTGCACCGTTCACTGTGCCCCATAGATGTGCCATATACAGTGCTCTGCACCGTTCACTGTGCCCCATAGATGTGCCATATACAGTGCCCTGCACCGTTCACTGTGCCCCATAGATGTGCCATATACAGTGCTCTGCACCATTCACTGTGCCCCATAGATGTGCCATATACAGTGCCCTGCACCGTTCACTGTGCCCCATAGATGTCCCATATACAGTGCTCTGCACCATTCACTGTGCCCCATAGATGTGCCATATACAGTGCTCTGCACCGTTCACTGTGCCCCATAGATGTGCCATATACAGTGCTCTGCACCATTCACTGTGCCATATACTGTGCTCTGTACCGTTCACTGTGCCCCATAGATGTGCCATATACAGTGCTCTGCACCGTTCACTGTGCCCCATAGATGTGCCATATACAGTGCTCTGCACCGTTCACTGTGCCCCATAGATGTGCTATATACAGTGCTCTGCACCGTTCACTGTGCCCCATAGATGTGCCATATACAGTGCTCTGCACCGTTCACTGTGCCCCATAGATGTGCCATATACAGTGCTCTGCACCGTTCACTGTGCCCCATAGATGTGCCATATACAGTGCTCTGCACCGTTCACTGTGCCCCATAGATGTGCCATATACAGTGCCCTGCACCGTTCACTGTGCCCCATAGATGTGCCATATACAGTGCTCTGCACCGTTCACTGTGCCCCATAGATGTGCCATATACAGTGCTCTGCACCGTTCACTGTGCTCCATAGATGTGCCATATACAGTGCCCTGCACCGTTCATTGCGCCCCATAGATGTGCCATATAGTGCTCTGCACCGTTCACTGTGCCCCATAGATGTGCCATATACAGTGCTCTGCACCGTTCACTGTGCCCCATAGATGTGCCATATACAGTGCTCTGCACCGTTCACTGTGCCCCATAGATGTGCCATATACAGTGCTCTGCACCGTTCACTGTGCCCCATAGATGTGCCATATACAGTGCTCTGCACCGTTCACTGTGCTCCATAGATGTGCCATATACAGTGCCCTGCACCGTTCATTGCGCCCCATAGATGTGCCATATAGTGCTCTGCACCGTTCACTGTGCCCCATAGATGTGCCATATACAGTGCTCTGCACCGTTCACTGTGCCCCATAGATGTGCCATATACAGTGCTCTGCACCGTTCACTGTGCCCCATAGATGTGCCATATACAGTGCTCTGCACCGTTCACTGTGCCCCATAGATGTGCCATATACGGTGCTCTGCACCGTTCACTGTGCCCCATAGATGTGCCATATACGGTGCTCTGCACCGTTCACTGTGCTCCATAGATGTGCTATATACAGTGCTCTGCACCGTTCACTGTGCCCCATAGATGTGCCATATACAGTGCTCTGCACCGTTCACTGTGCCCCATAGATGTGCCATATACGGTGCTCTGCACCGTTCACTGTGCCCCATAGATGTGCCATATACAGTGCTCTGCACCGTTCACTGTGCCCCATAGATGTGCCATATACAGTGCTCTGCACCGTTCACTGTGCTCCATAGATGTGCTATATACAGTGCTCTGCACCGTTCACTGTGCTCCATAGATGTGCTATATACAGTGCTCTGCACCGTTCACTGTGCCCCATAGATGTGCCATATACAGTGCTCTGCACCGTTCACTGTGCCCCATAGATGTGCCATATACGGTGCTCTGCACCGTTCACTGTGCCCCATAGATGTGCCATATACAGTGCTCTGCACCGTTCACTGTGCCCCATAGATGTGCCATATACAGTGCTCTGCACCGTTCACTGTGCTCCATAGATGTGCCATATACAGTGCTCTGCACCGTTCACTGTGCCCCATAGATGTCCCATATACAGTGCTCTGCACCGTTCACTGTGCCCCATAGATGTGCCATATACAGTGCTCTGCACCGTTCACTGTGCCCCATAGATGTGCCATATACAGTGCTCTGCACCGTTCACTGTGCCCCATAGCTGTGCCATATACAGTGCTCTGCACCGTTCACTGTGCCCCATAGATGTGCCATATACAGTGCTCTGCACCGTTCACTGTGCCCCATAGATGTGCCATATACAGTGCTCTGCACCGTTCACTGTGCCCCATAGATGTGCCATATACAGTGCCCTGCACCGTTCACTGTGCCCCATAGATGTGCCATATACAGTGCTCTGCACCGTTCACTGTGCCCCATAGATGTGCCATATACAGTGCTCTGCACCGTTCACTGTGCCCCATAGATGTGCCCATATACAGTGCTCTGCACCATTCACTGTGCCCCATAGATGTGCCATATACAGTGCTCTGCACCGTTCACTGTGCTCCATAGATGTGCAATATACAGTGCTCTGCACCGTTCACTGTGCCCCATAGATGTGCCATATACAGTGCTCTGCACCATTCACTGTGCCCCATAGATGTGCCATATACAGTGCTCTGCACCGTTCACTGTGCCCCATAGATGTGCCATATACAGTGCCCTGCACCGTTCACTGTTCCCCATAGATGTGCCATATACGGTGCTCTGCACCGTTCACTGTGCCCCATAGATGTGCCATATACAGTGCTCTGCACCGTTCATTGTGCCCCATAGATGTGCCATATACAGTGCTCTGCACCGTTCACTGTGCCCCATAGCTGTGCCATATACAGTGCTCTGCACCGTTCACTGTGCCCCATAGATGTGCCCATATACAGTGCTCTGCACCATTCACTGTGCCCCATAGATGTGCCATATACAGTGCTCTGCACCGTTCATTGTGCCCCATAGATGTGCCCATATACAGTGCTCTGCACCATTCACTGTGCCCCATAGATGTGCCATATACAGTGCTCTGCACCGTTCACTGTGCCCCATAGATGTGCCATATACAGTGCCCTGCACCGTTCACTGTTCCCCATAGATGTGCCATATACGGTGCTCTGCACCGTTCACTGTGCCCCATAGATGTGCCATATACAGTGCTCTGCACCGTTCATTGTGCCCCATAGATGTGCCATATACAGTGCTCTGCACCGTTCACTGTGCCCCATAGCTGTGCCATATACAGTGCTCTGCACCGTTCACTGTGCCCCATAGATGTGCCCATATACAGTGCTCTGCACCATTCACTGTGCCCCATAGATGTGCCATATACAGTGCTCTGCACCGTTCATTGTGCCCCATAGATGTGCCCATATACAGTGCTCTGCACCATTCACTGTGCCCCATAGATGTGCCATATACAGTGCTCTGCACCGTTCACTGTGCCCCATAGATGTGCCATATACAGTGCTCTGCACCGTTCACTGTGCCCCATAGCTGTGCCATATACAGTGCTCTGCACCGTTCACTGTGCCCCATAGATGTGCCCATATACAGTGCTCTGCACCATTCACTGTGCCCCATAGATGTGCCATATACAGTGCTCTGCACCGTTCACTGTGCCCCATAGATGTGCCATATACAGTGCTCTGCACCGTTCACTGTGCCCCATAGATGTGCCATATACAGTGCTCTGCACCGTTCACTGTGCCCCATAGATGTGCCATATACAGTGCCCTGCACCGTTCATTGTGCCCCATAGATGTGCCATATAGTGCTCTGCACCGTTCACTGTGCCCCATAGATGTCCCATATACAGTGCTCTGCACCGTTCACTGTGCCCCATAGATGTGCCATATACAGTGCTCTGCACCGATCACTGTGCCCCATAGATGTGCCATATACAGTGCTCTGCACCGTTCACTGTGCCCCATAGATGTGCTCCATATACAGTGCCCTGCACCGTTCATTGTGCCCCATAGATGTGCCATATACAGTGCTCTGCACCGTTCACTGTGCCCCATAGATGTGCCATATACGGTGCTCTGCACCGTTCACTGTGCCCCATAGATGTGCCATATACGGTGCTCTGCACCGTTCACTGTGCCCCATAGATGTGCCATATACAGTGCTCTGCACCGTTCACTGTGCCCCATAGATGTGCCATATACAGTGCTCTGCACCGTTCACTGTGCCCCATAGATGTGCCATATACGGTGCTCTGCACCGTTCACTGTGCCCCATAGATGTGCTATATACGGTGCTCTGCACCGTTCACTGTGCCCCATAGATGTGCCATATACAGTGCTCTGCACCGTTCACTGTGCCCCATAGATGTGCCATATACGGTGCTCTGCACCGTTCACTGTGCCCCATAGATGTGCCATATACAGTGCTCTGCACCGTTCACTGTGCCCCATAGATGTGCCATATACAGTGCTCTGCACCGTTCACTGTGCCCCATAGATGTGCCATATACAGTGCTCTGCACCGTTCACTGTGCCCCATAGATGTGCTCCATATACAGTGCCCTGCACCGTTCATTGTGCCCCATAGATGTGCCATATACAGTGCTCTGCACCGTTCACTGTGCCCCATAGATGTGCCATATACAGTGCTCTGCACCGTTCACTGTGCCCCATAGATGTGCCATATACAGTGCTCTGCACCATTCACTGTGCCCCATAGATGTGCCATATACAGTGCTCTGCTCCGTTCACTGTGCCCCATAGATGTGCCATATACAGTGCTCTGCACCGTTCACTGTGCCCCATAGATGTGCCATATACAGTGCTCTGCACCGTTCACTGTGCCCCATAGATGTGCCATATACAGTGCTCTGCACCGTTCACTGTGCCCCATAGATGTGCCATATACAGTGCTCTGCACCGTTCACTGTGCCCCATAGATGTGCCATATACAGTGCTCTACACCGTTCACTGTGCCCCATAGATGTGCCATATACAGTGCTCTGCACCGTTCACTGTGCCCCATAGATGTGCCATATACAGTGCTCTGCACCGTTCACTGTGCCCCATAGATGTGCCATATACAGTGCTCTGCACCATTCACTGTGCCCCATAGATGTGCTATATACGGTGCTCTACACCGTTCACTGTGCTCCATAGATGTGCCATATACAGTGCTCTGCACCGTTCACTGTGCCCCATAGATGTGCCATATACAGTGCTCTGCACCGTTCACTGTGCCCCATAGATGTGCCATATACGGTGCTCTGCACCGTTCACTGTGCCCCATAGATGTGCCATATACAGTGCTCTACACCGTTCACTGTGCCCCATAGATGTGCCATATACAGTGCCCTGCACCATTCACTGTGCCCCATAGATGTGCTATATACGGTGCTCTACACCGTTCACTGTGCCCCATAGATGTGCCATATACAGTGCTCTGCACCGTTCATATTTCCCCATAGATGTGCCATATACAGTGCTCTGCACCGTTCACTGTGCCCCATAGATGTGCCATATACAGTGCTCTGCACCGTTCATATTTCCCCATAGATGTGCCATATACAGTGCTCTACACCGTTCACTGTGCCCCATAGATGTGCCATATACAGTGCTCTACACCGTTCACTGTACCCCATAGATGTGCCATATACGGTGCTCTGCACCGTTCACTGTGCCCCATAGATGTGCCATATACAGTGCTCTGCACCGTTCACTGTGCCCCATAGATGTGCCATATACGGTGCTCTACACCGTTCACTGTGCTCCATAGATGTGCCATATACAGTGCTCTGCACCGTTCACTGTGCCCCATAGATGTGCCATATACAGTGCTCTGCACCGTTCACTGTGCCCCATAGATGTGCCATATACAGTGCTCTGCTCCGTTCACTGTGCCCCATAGATGTGCCATATACGGTGCTCTGCACCGTTCACTGTGCCCCATAGATGTGCCATATACAGTGCTCTGCTCCGTTCACTGTGCCCCATAGATGTGCCATATACAGTGCTCTGCACCGTTCACTGTGCCCCATAGATGTGCCATATACAGTGCTCTGCACCGTTCACTGTGCCCCATAGATGTGCCATATACAGTGCTCTGCACCGTTCACTGTGCCCCATAGATGTGCCATATACGGTGCTCTGCACCGTTCACTGTGCCCCATAGATGAGCCATATACAGTGCTCTGCACCGTTCACTGTGCCCCATAGCTGTGCCATATACAGTGCTCTGCACCGTTCACTGTGCTCCATAGATGTGCCATATACAGTGCTCTGCACCGTTCACTGTGCCCCATAGATGTGCCATATACAGTGCCCTGCACCATTCACTGTGCCCCATAGATGTGCCATATACAGTGCTCTGCACCGTTCACTGTGCCCCATAGATGTGCCATATACAGTGCTCTGCACCGTTCACTGTGCCCCATAGATGTGCCATATACAGTGCTCTGCACCGTTCACTGTGCCCCATAGATGTGCCATATACAGTGCCCTGCACCATTCACTGTGCCCCATAGATGTGCCATATACAGTGCTCTGCACCATTCACTGTGCCCCATAGATGTGCCATACAGTGCTCTGCACCGATCACTGTGCCCCATAGATGTGCCATATACAGTGCTCTGCACCATTCACTGTGCCCCATAGATGTGCCATACAGTGCCCTGCACCGTTCACTGTGCCCCATAGATGTGCCATATACGGTGCTCTACACCGTTCACTGTGCTCCATAGATGTGCCATATACAGTGCTCTGCACCGTTCACTGTGCCCCATAGATGTGCCATATACAGTGCTCTGCACCGTTCACTGTGCCCCATAGATGTGCCCATATACAGTGCTCTGCACCGTTCACTGTGCCCCATAGATGTGCCATATACAGTGCTCTGCACCGTTCACTGTGCCCCATAGATGTGCCATATACAGTGCTCTGCACCGTTCACTGTGCCCCATAGATGTGCCATATACAGTGCTCTGCACCGTTCACTGTGCCCCATAGATGTGCCCATATACAGTGCTCTGCACCGTTCACTGTGCCCCATAGATGTGCCATATACAGTGCTCTGCACCGTTCATTGTGCCCCATAGATGTGCCATATACAGTGCTCTGCACCGTTCACTGTGCCCCATAGATATGCCATATACAGTGCTCTGCACCGTTCACTGTGCCCCATAGATGTGTCATATACAGTGCTCTGCACCGTTCACTGTGCCCCATAGATGTGCCATATACAGTGCTCTGCACCGTTCATTGTGCCCCATAGATGTGCCATATACAGTGCTCTGCACCGTTCACTGTGCCCCATACATGTGCCATATACAGTGCTCTGCACCGTTCATTGTGCCCCATAGATGTGCCATATACAGTGCTCTGCACCGTTCACTGTGCCCCATAGATGTGCCATATATAGTGCTCTGCACCGTTCACTGTGCCCCATAGATGTGCCATATACAGTGCTCTGCACCGATCACTGTGCCCCATAGATGTGCCATATACAGTGCTCTGCACCGTTCACTGTGCCCCATAGATGTGCCATATACAGTGCTCTGCACCGTTCACTGTACCCCATAGATGTGCCATATACAGTGCTCTGCACCGTTCACTGTGCCCCATAGATGTGCCATATACAGTGCTCTGCACCGTTCACTGTGCCCCATAGATGTGCCATATACTGTGCTCTGCACCGTTCACTGTGCCCCATAGATGTGCCATATACAGTGCTCTGCACCGTTCACTGTGCCCCATAGATGTGCCATATACAGTGCTCTGCACCGTTCACTGTGCCCCATAGATGTGCCATATACAGTGCCCTGCACCGTTCACTGTGCCCCATAGATGTGCTATATACGGTGCTCTACACCGTTCACTGTGCTCCATAGATGTGCCATATACAGTGCTCTGCACCGTTCACTGTGCCCCATAGATGTGCCATATACAGTGCCCTGCACCGTTCACTGTGCCCCATAGATGTGCTATATACGGTGCTCTGCACCGTTCACTGTGCCCCATAGATGTGCCATATACAGTGCTCTGCACCGTTCACTGTGCCCCATAGATGTGCCATATACAGTGCCCTGCACCATTCACTGTGCCCCATAGATGTGCCATATACGGTGCTCTACACCGTTCACTGTGCTCCATAGATGTGCCATATACAGTGCTCTGCACCGTTCACTGTGCCCCATAGATGTGCCATATACAGTGCTCTGCACCGTTCACTGTGCCCCATAGATGTGCCCATATACAGTGCTCTGCACCGTTCACTGTGCCCCATAGATGTGCCATATACAGTGCTCTGCACCGTTCACTGTACCCCATAGATGTGTCATATACAGTGCTCTGCACCGTTCACTGTGCCCCATAGATGTGCCATATACAGTGCTCTGCACCGTTCACTGTGCCCCATAGATGTGCCATATACTGTGCTCTGCACCGTTCACTGTGCCCCATAGATGTGCCATATACTGTGCTCTGCACCGTTCACTGTGCCCCATAGATGTGCCATATACAGTGCTCTGCACCGTTCACTGTGCCCCATAGATGTGCCATATACAGTGCTCTGCACCGTTCACTGTGCCCCATAGATGCGCCATATACAGTGCTCTGCACCGTTCACTTTGCCCCATAGATGCCCCATATACAGTGCTCTGCACCGATCACTGTGCCCCATAGATGTGCCATATACAGTGCTCTGCACCGTTCACTGTGCCCCATAGATGTGCCATATACAGTGCTCTACACCGTTCACTGTGCCCCATAGATGTGCCATATACAGTGCTCTGCACCGTTCACTGTGCCCCATAGATGTGCCATATACAGTGCTCTGCACCGTTCACTGTGCCCCATAGATGTGCCATATACAGTGCTCTGCACCGTTCACTTTGCCCCATAGATGCCCCATATACAGTGCTCTGCACCGTTCAATGTGCCCCATAGATGTGCCATATACAGTGCTCTGCACCGTTCACTGTGCCCCATAGCTGTGCCATATACAGTGCTCTGCACCGTTCACTGTGCCCCATAGATGTGCCATATACAGTGCTCTGCACCGTTCACTGTGCCCCATAGATGCCCCATATACAGTGCTCTGCACCGTTCACTGTGCCCCATAGATGTGCCATATACAGTGCTCTGCACCGATCACTGTGCCCCATAGATGTGCCATATACAGTGCTCTGCACCGTTCACTGTGCTCCATAGATGAGCCATATACAGTGCTCTGCACCGTTCACTGTGCCCCATAGATGTGCCATATACAGTGCTCTGCACCGTTCATTGTGCCCCATATATGTGCCATATACAGTGCTCTGCACCGTTCATTGTGCCCCATAGATGTGCCATATACAGTGCTCTGCACCGTTCACTGTGCCCCATAGATGTGCCATATACAGTGCTCTGCACCGTTCACTGTGCCCCATAGATGAGCCATATACAGTGCTCTGCACCGTTCACTGTGCCCCATAGATGTGCCATATACAGTGCTCTGCACCGTTCACTGTGCCCCATAGATGTGCCATATACAGTGCTCTGCACCGTTCACTGTGCCCCATAGATGAGCCATATACAGTGCTCTGCACCGTTCACTGTGCCCCATAGATGTGCCATATACAGTGCTCTGCACCGTTCACTGTGCCCCATAGATGTGCCATATACAGTGCTCTGCACCGTTCATTGTGCCCCATAGATGTGCCATATACAGTGCTCTGCACCGTTCACTGTGCCCCATAGATGAGCCATATACAGTGCTCTGCACCGTTCACTGTGCCCCATAGATGTGCCATATACAGTGCTCTGCACCGTTCACTGTGCCCCATAGCTGTGCCATATACTGTGCTCTGCACCGTTCACTGTGCCCCATAGATGTGCCATATACAGTGCTCTGCACCGTTCATTGTGCTCCATAGATGTGCCATATACAGTGCTCTGCACCGTTCACTGTGCCCCATAGATGTGCCATATACAGTGCCCTGCACCGTTCACTGTGCCCCATAGATGTGCCATATACAGTGCTCTGCACCGTTCATTGTGCTCCATAGATGTGCCATATACAGTGCTCTGCACCGTTCATTGTGCCCCATAGATGTGCCATATACAGTGCTCTGCTCCGTTCACTGTGCCCCATAGATGTGCCATATACAGTGCTCTGCACCGTTCATTGTGCCCCATAGATGTGCCATATACAGTGCTCTGCACCGTTCATTGTGCCCCATAGATGTGCCATATACAGTGCTCTGCTCCGTTCACTGTGCCCCATAGATGTGCCATATACAGTGCTCTGCACCGTTCATTGTGCCCCATAGATGTGCCATATACAGTGCTCTGCACCGTTCACTGTGCCCCATAGATGTGCCATATACGGTGCTCTGCACCATTCACTGTGCCCCATAGATGTGCCATATACAGTGCTCTGCACCGTTCACTGTGCCCCATAGATGTGCTCCATATACAGTGCTCTGCACCGTTCACTGTGCTCCATAGATGTGCCATATACAGTGCTCTGCACCGTTCACTGTGCCCCATAGATGTGCCATATACGGTGCTCTGCACCGTTCACTGTGCCCCATAGATGTGCCATATACAGTGCTCTGCACCGTTCATTGTGCCCCATAGATGTGCCATATACAGTGCTCTGCACCGTTCACTGTGCCCCATAGATGTGCCATATACAGTGCTCTGCACCGTTCACTGTGCCCCATAGATGTGCCATATACAGTGCTCTGCACCGTTCACTGTGCCCCATAGATGTGCCATATACAGTGCTCTGCACCGTTCACTGTGCCCCATAGATGTGCCATATACAGTGCTCTGCACCGTTCATTGTGCTCCATAGATGTGCCATATACAGTGCTCTGCACCGTTCACTGTGCCCCATAGATGTGCCATATACAGTGCTCTGCACCGTTCACTGTGCCCCATAGATGTGCCATATACAGTGCTCTGCACCGTTCACTGTGCCCCATAGATGTGCCATATACAGTGCTCTGCACCGTTCACTGTGCCCCATAGATGTGCCATATACAGTGCTCTGCACCGTTCACTGTGCCCCATAGATGTGCCATATACAGTGCTCTGCACCGATCACTGTGCCCCATAGATGTGCCATATACAGTGCTCTGCACCGTTCATTGTGCTCCATAGATGTGCCATATACAGTGCTCTGCACCGTTCACTGTGCCCCATAGATGTGCCATATACAGTGCTCTGCACCGTTCACTGTGCCCCATAGATGTGTCATATACAGTGCTCTGCACCGTTCACTGTGCCCCATAGATGTGCCATATACAGTGCTCTGCACCGTTCACTGTGCCCCATAGATGTGCCATATACAGTGCTCTGCACCGTTCATTGTGCTCCATAGATGTGCCATATACAGTGCTCTGCACCATTCACTGTGCCCCATAGATGTGCCATATACAGTGCTCTGCACCGTTCACTGTGCCCCATAGATGTGCCATATACAGTGCTCTGCACCGTTCATTGTGCTCCATAGATGTGCCATATACAGTGCTCTGCACCATTCACTGTGCCCCATAGATGTGCCATATACAGTGCTCTGCACCGTTCACTGTGCCCCATAGATGTGCCATATACAGTGCTCTGCACCGTTCACTGTGCCCCATAGATGTGCCATATACAGTGCTCTGCACCGTTCACTGTGCCCCATAGATGTGCCATATACTGTGCTCTGCACCGTTCACTGTGCCCCATAGATGTGCCATATACAGTGCTCTGCACCGTTCACTGTGCCCCATAGATGTGCCCATATACAGTGCTCTGCACCGTTCACTGTGCCCCATAGATGTGTCATATACAGTGCTCTGCACCGTTCACTGTGCCCCATAGATGTGCTATATACAGTGCTCTGCACCATTCACTGTGCCCCATAGATGTGCCATATACAGTGCTCTGCACCGTTCACTGTGCCCCATAGATGTGCCATATACAGTGCTCTGCACCGTTCACTGTGCCCCATAGATGTGCCATATACAGTGCTCTGCACCGTTCACTGTGCCCCATAGATGTGCTCCATATACAGTGCTCTGCACCGTTCACTGTGCCCCATAGATGTGCCATATACAGTGCTCTGCACCGTTCACTGTGCCCCATAGATGTGCTCCATATACAGTGCTCTGCACCGTTCATTGTGCTCCATAGATGTGCCATATACAGTGCCCTGCACCGTTCACTGTGCCCCATAGATGTGCCATATACAGTGCTCTGCACCGTTCATTGTGCTCCATAGATGTGCCATATACAGTGCCCTGCACCGTTCACTGTGCCCCATAGATGTGCTCCATATACAGTGCTCTGCACCGTTCATTGTGCTCCATAGATGTGCCATATACAGTGCTCTGCACCGTTCACTGTGCCCCATAGATGTGCCATATACTGTGCTCTGCACCGTTCACTGTGCCCCATAGATGTGCCATATACAGTGCTCTGCACCGTTCACTGTGCCCCATAGATGTGCCCCATATAGTGCTCTGCACCGTTCACTGTGCCCCATAGATGTGCCCCATATACAGTGCTCTGCACCGTTCACTGTGCCCCATAGATGTGCCATATACTGTGCTCTGCACCGTTCACTGTGCCCCATAGATGTGCCATATATAGTGCTCTGCACCGTTCACTGTGCCCCATAGATGTGCCATATACAGTGCTCTGCACCGTTCACTGTGCCCCATAGATGTGCCATATACGGTGCTCTGCACCATTCACTGTGCCCCATAGATGTGCCATATACAGTGCCCTGCACCGTTCACTGTACCCCATAGATGTGCCATATACAGTGCTCTGCACCGTTCACTGTGCCCCATAGATGTGCCATATACAGTGCTCTGCACCGTTCACTGTACCCCATAGATGTGCCATATACAGTGCCCTGCACCGTTCACTGTGCCCCATAGATGTGCCATATACAGTGCTCTGCACCGTTCACTGTACCCCATAGATGTGCCATATACAGTGCTCTGCACCGTTCACTGTACCCCATAGATGTGCCATATACAGTGCTCTGCACCGTTCACTGTACCCCATAGATGTGCCATATACAGTGCTCTGCACCGTTCACTGTACCCCATAGATGTGCCATATACAGTGCTCTGCACCGTTCACTGTGCCCCATAGATGTGCCATATACAGTGCTCTGCACCGTTCACTGTACCCCATAGATGTGCCATATACAGTGCTCTGCACCATTCACTGTGCCCCATAGATGTGCCATATACAGTGCTCTGCTCCGTTCACTGTGCCCCATAGATGTGCCATATACAATGCTCTGCACCATTCACTGTGCTCCATAGATGTGCCATATACAGTGCTCTGCACCGTTCACTGTGCCCCATAGATGTGCCATATACAGTGCTCTGCACCGTTCACTGTGCTCCATAGATGTGCCATATACAGTGCTCTGCA
Source organism: Ranitomeya imitator (assembly GCF_032444005.1). NCBI lineage: Eukaryota > Metazoa > Chordata > Amphibia > Anura > Dendrobatidae > Ranitomeya > Ranitomeya imitator. The sequence goes on along the minus strand of NC_091287.1, from coordinate 198,810 downwards.
CCGTTCACTGTGCCCCATAGATGTGCCATATACAGTGCTCTGCACCGTTCACTGTGCCCCATAGATGTGCCATATACAGTGCTCTGCACCGTTCACTGTGCCCCATAGATGTGCCATATACAGTGCCCTGCACCGTTCACTGTGCCCCATAGATGTGCCATATACAGTGCTCTGCACCGTTCACTGTGCCCCATAGATGTGCCATATACAGTGCTCTGCACCATTCACTGTGCTCCATAGATGTGCCATATACAGTGCTCTGCACCGTTCACTGTGCCCCATAGATGTGCCATATACAGTGCTCTGCACCATTCACTGTGCTCCATAGATGTGCCATATACAGTGCTCTACACCGATCACTGTGCCCCATAGATGTGCCATATACAGTGCTCTGCACCGTTCACTGTGCCCCATAGATGTGCCATATACAGTGCTCTGCACCATTCACTGTGCTCCATAGATGTGCCATATACAGTGCTCTGCACCGTTCACTGTGCCCCATAGATGTGCCATATACAGTGCTCTGCACCATTCACTGTGCTCCATAGATGTGCCATATACAGTGCTCTACACCGATCACTGTGCCCCATAGATGTGCCATATACAGTGCTCTGCACCGTTCACTGTGCCCCATAGATGTGCCATATACGGTGCTCTGCACCGTTCACTGTGCCCCATAGATGTGCCATATATAGTGCTCTGCACCGTTCACTGTGCCCCATAGATGTGCCATATACAGTGCTCTGCACCATTCACTGTGCCCCATAGATGTGCTATATACAGTGCTCTGCACCGTTCACTGTGCCCCATAGATGTGCCATATACAGTGCTCTGCACCGTTCACTGTGCCCCATAGATGTGCCATATACTGTGCTCTGCACCGTTCACTGTGCCCCATAGATGTGCCATATACGGTGCTCTGCACCGTTCACTGTGCCCCATAGATGTGCCATATACAGTGCTCTGCACCGTTCACTGTGCCCCATAGATGTGCCATATACAGTGCTCTGCACCGTTCACTGTGCCCCATAGATGTGCCATATACGGTGCCCTGCACCGTTCACTGTGCCCCATAGATGTGCCATATACAGTGCCCTGCACCGTTCACTGTGCCCCATAGATGTGCCATATACTGTGCTCTGCACCGTTCACTGTGCCCCATAGATGTGCCATATATAGTGCTCTGCACCGTTCACTGTGCCCCATAGATGTGCCATATACAGTGCTCTGCACCGTTCACTGTGCCCCATAGATGTGCCCCATATACAGTGCTCTGCACCGTTCACTGTGCCCCATAGATGTGCCATATACAGTGCTCTGCACCGTTCACTGTGCCCCATAGATGTGCCATATACAGTGCTCTGCACCGTTCACTGTACCCCATAGATGTGCCATATATAGTGCTCTGCACCGTTCACTGTGCTCCATAGATGTGCCATATACAGTGCTCTGCACCGTTCACTGTGCCCCATAGATGTGCCATATACAGTGCTCTGCACCGTTCACTGTGCCCCATAGATGTGCCATATACAGTGCTCTGCACCGTTCACTGTGCCCCATAGATGTGCCATATACGGTGCTCTGCACCGTTCACTGTGCCCCATAGATGTGCCATATATAGTGCTCTGCACCGTTCACTGTGCCCCATAGATGTGCCATATACAGTGCTCTGCACCGTTCACTGTGCCCCATAGATGTGCCCATATACAGTGCTCTGCACCGTTCATTGTGCCCCATAGATGTGCCATATACGGTGCTCTGCACCGTTCACTGTGCCCCATAGATGTGCCATATACAGTGCTCTGCACCGTTCACTGTGCCCCATAGATGTGCCATATACAGTGCTCTGCACCGTTCACTGTGCCCCATAGATGTGCCATATACAGTGCTCTGCACCGTTCACTGTGCCCCATAGATGTGCCATATACAGTGCTCTGCACCGTTCACTGTGCCCCATAGATGTGCCATATACAGTGCTCTGCACCGTTCACTGTGCCCCATAGATGTGCCATATACAGTGCTCTGCACCGTTCACTGTGCCCCATAGATGTGCCATATACTGTGCTCTGCACCGTTCACTGTGCCCCATAGATGTGCCATATACGGTGCTCTGCACCGTTCACTGTGCCCCATAGATGTGCCATATACAGTGCTCTGCACCGTTCACTGTGCCCCATAGATGTGCCATATACTGTGCTCTGCACCGTTCACTGTGCCCCATAGATGTGCCATATACGGTGCTCTGCACCGTTCACTGTGCCCCATAGATGTGCCATATACAGTGCTCTGCACCGTTCACTGTGCCCCATAGATGTGCCATATACAGTGCTCTGCACCGTTCACTGTGCCCCATAGATGTGCCCCATATACAGTGCTCTGCACCGTTCACTGTGCCCCATAGATGTGCCATATACAGTGCTCTGCACCGTTCACTGTGCCCCATAGATGTGCCATATACAGTGCTCTGCACCGTTCACTGTGCCCCATAGATGTGCCATATACAGTGCTCTGCACCGTTCACTGTACCCCATAGATGTGCCATATACAGTGCTCTGCACCGTTCACTGTGCCCCATAGATGTGCCATATACAGTGCTCTGCACCGTTCACTGTGCCCCATAGATGTGCCATATACAGTGCTCTGCACCGTTCACTGTGCTCCATAGATGTGCCATATACCGTGCTCTGCACCGTTCACTGTGCCCCATAGATGTGCCATATACAGTGCTCTGCACCGTTCACTGTGCCCCATAGATGTGCCATATACAGTGCTCTGCACCGTTCACTGTGCTCCATAGATGTGCCATATACAGTGCTCTGCACCGTTCACTGTACCCCATAGATGTGCCATATACAGTGCTCTGCACCGTTCACTGTGCCCCATAGATGTGCCATATACAGTGCTCTGCACCGTTCACTGTGCTCCATAGATGTGCCATATACCGTGCTCTGCACCGTTCACTGTGCCCCATAGATGTGCCATATACAGTGCTCTGCACCGTTCACTGTACCCCATAGATGTGCCATATACAGTGCTCTGCACCGTTCACTGTGCCCCATAGATGTGCCATATACAGTGCTCTGCACCGTTCACTGTGCCCCATAGATGTGCCATATACAGTGCTCTGCACCGTTCACTGTGCCCCATAGATGTGCCATATACGGTGCTCTGCACCGTTCACTGTGCCCCATAGATGTGCCATATATAGTGCTCTGCACCGTTCACTGTGCCCCATAGATGTGCCATATACAGTGCTCTGCACCGTTCACTGTGCCCCATAGATGTGCCATATACTGTGCTCTGCACCGTTCACTGTGCCCCATAGATGTGCCATATACGGTGCTCTGCACCGTTCACTGTGCCCCATAGATGTGCCATATACAGTGCTCTGCACCGTTCACTGTGCCCCATAGATGTGCCATATACTGTGCTCTGCACCGTTCACTGTGCCCCATAGATGTGCCATATATAGTGCTCTGCACCGTTCACTGTGCCCCATAGATGTGCCATATACAGTGCTCTGCACCGTTCACTGTGCCCCATAGATGTGCCCCATATACAGTGCTCTGCACCGTTCACTGTGCCCCATAGATGTGCCATATACAGTGCTCTGCACCGTTCACTGTGCCCCATAGATGTGCCATATACAGTGCTCTGCACCGTTCACTGTGCCCCATAGATGTGCCATATACAGTGCTCTGCACCGTTCACTGTGCCCCATAGATGTGCCCCATATAGTGCTCTGCACCGTTCACTGTGCCCCATAGATGTGCCATATACGGTGCTCTGCACCGTTCACTGTGCCCCATAGATGTGCCATATATAGTGCTCTGCACCGTTCACTGTGCCCCATAGATGTGCCATATACGGTGCTCTGCACCATTCACTGTGCCCCATAGATGTGCCATATACAGTGCCCTGCACCGTTCACTGTGCCCCATAGATGTGCCATATACGGTGCTCTGCACCATTCACTGTGCCCCATAGATGTGCCATATACAGTGCCCTGCACCGTTCACTGTGCCCCATAGATGTGCCATATACAGTGCTCTGCACCGTTCACTGTGCCCCATAGATGTGCCATATATAGTGCTCTGCACCGTTCACTGTGCCCCATAGATGTGCCATATACAGTGCTCTGCACCATTCACTGTGCCCCATAGATGCTCCACATAAATCTCTGCCGCCGCTGCTGCTACTGCAATAAAAAAAAAAAACACATACTCACCTCCCTTGATTGCAGCTCACGGCGTCTCGTTCCGGCGCCTCCATCTTCCCGGCGTCTCTGTTCTGACTGATCAGGCAGAGGGCGCCGCGCACACTATATGCGTCATCGCGCCCCCTGCCTGAACAGTCAGAGCGCAGACGCCGGGAAGATGGAGGCGCCGGCCGGGAAGATGGAGCGACGCTCGGCGGCTGGAATGAGGACAGGTGAATATGCTATACTTACCTAGTCCTGGCGATCCTCGCGCTGTCCCCTCCTGTCTTCGGTGCCGCAGCTTCTTTCTCTATCAGAGGTCACCGGCACCGCTGATTAGAGGAATGAATAGGCGGCTCCGCCCCTATGGGAGGTGGAGCCGCTTATTCATTTCTGTAATGAGCGGTCCCACGTGACCGCTGAAGAGAGGAAGAAACTGCAGCACAGAAGCCCGTGGGACGGCAGGGACAGGGCGAGGATCGCTGGGACTAGGTAAGTATACCTCAGCGCCCTCACCCCCTCACCCGCCGACCCTGCCACCCACCTTGACTCGAGTATAAGCCGAGAGGGGCACTTTCAGCCCAAAATTTTGGGCTGAAAATCTCGGCTTATACTCGAGTATATACAGTATATATAACATACATATACACACATATATTACATACATATACACACATATATTACATACATATACACACACATATTACATACATATACACACACATATTACATACATATACACCCACATATATTACATACATATACACACATATATTACATACATATACACCCACACATATTACATACATATACACACATATATTACATACATATACACCCACATATATTACATACATATACACACACATATATTACATACATATACACACACACATATTACATACATATACACACACATATTACATACATATACACACACATATTACATACATATACACACACATATATTACATACATATACACCCACATATATTACATACATATACACACATATATTACATACATATACACACATATATTACATACATATACACACACATATTACATACATATACACACACACATATTACATACATATACACACATATATTACATACATATACACACATATATTACATACATATACACACACATATTACACACATATTACATACATACACACACATATATTACATACATATACACACACATATATTACATACATATACACACACATATATTACATACATATACACACATATATTACATACATATACACACACATATATTACATACATATACACACACATATATTACATACATATACACACATATATTACATACATATACACACACATATTACATACATATACACACATATATTACATACATATACACACACATATATTACATACATATACACACATATATATTACATACATATACACCCACATATATTACATACATATACACACATATATTACATACATATACACACATATATATTACATACATATACACACATATATTACATACATATACACACACACATATTACATACATATACACACATATATATTACATACATATACACACACATATTACATACACACACATATATTACATACATATACACTCACATATATTACATACATATACACACATATATTACATACATATACACACATATATTACATACATATACACACATATTACATACATATACACACACATATATTACATACATATACACCCACATATATTACATACATATACACCCACATATATTACATACATATACACACATATATTACATACATATACACACATATATATTACATACATATACACACACATATTACATACATATACACACATATATTACATACATATACACACACATATTACATACATATACACACATATATTACATACATATACACACATATATTACATACATATACACACACACATATTACATACATATACACACATATATATTACATACATATACACACACATATTACATACACACACATATATTACATACATATACACACACATATTACATACACACACATATATTACATACATATACACACACATATTACATACATATACACACACATATTACATACATATACACACATATATTACATACATATACACACACACATATTACATACATATACACACATATATATTACATACATATACACACACATATTACATACATATACACACATATATTACATACATATACACACACACATATTACATACATACATATATTCGTATATATTACATATAATCTTTATTTTTATATAGCGCTAACATTTCGCAGCGCTTTACAGTTTGCACACATTAGCATCACTGTCCCCGATGGGGCTCACAATCTAGATTGCCTATCAGTATGTCTTTGGAATGTGGGAGGAAACCGGAGAACCCGGAGGAAACCCACGCAAACACGGAGAGAACATACAAACTCTTTGCAGATGTTGTCCAAGGTGAGATTAGAGCCCAGGACCCCAGCGCTGCAAGGCTGCAGTGTTAACCACTGAGCCACCGTACAGTGCTAACCACTGAGCCACCGTACAGTGCTAACCACTGAGCCACCGTACAGTGCTAACCACTGAGCCACCGTACAGTGCTAACCACTGAGCCACCGTACAGTGCTAACCACTGAGCCACCGTACAGTGCTAACCACTGAGCCACCGTACAGTGCTAACCACTGAGCCACCGTACAGTGCTAACCACTGAGCCACCGTGCTGCCCATACATACGTGCTATACACGTATATATTACATACATATACACATATATATTACATACATATACACATACAGTGCCTACAAGTAGTATTCAGCCCCCTGCAGATTTAGCAGGTTTACACATTTGGAATTAACTTGGCATTGTGACATTTGGACTGTAGATCAGCCTGGAAGTGTGAAATGCACTGCAGCAAAAAAGAATGTTATTTCTTTGTTTATTTTTTTTTTTAAATTGTGAAAAGTCTTTTCAGAGGGTCATTTATTATTCAACCCCTCAACCCACCAGAATTCTGTTTGGTTCCCCTAAAGTATTAAGAAGTAGTTCAGGCACAAAGAACAATGAGCTTCACATGTTTCGGCGCGCGAATTTTTGCCTGTAGGACATTATTGCAAGAGAGCTTGGCTGAGTAGATTACACAAGAAGGAAAACACACAGCAAGTCAGCAGGATCTAGGAGCAACATGGCAGATGTGACAACCTACATGGTGAGCTGCAGCATGTGCTACATGTTCACAGATCGACCAGAAGAAGAATCCAATTTCACCTGTCAGAAGTGTAGACTAGTGGCCCTTTTAGAAGAAAAGGTGCGGGGTCTGGAAGAAAGAATAGCAACTTTGAAACTCATCAAAGAGAATGAAGACTTTCTAGACAGAACAGAAGCATCTCTACTGGTCACAGAAGGTGCAAAAAGTGTCAGAGAACCTCCAAAAGCAGATGAGTGGAAGCATGTGACCAAAAGAAGCAAGAAGACCATGGAGAAATCACCAACCACACAACTGAAGAACCGATATCAAATCTTTGTAGAGGATGAAGATGGCACACCTAAGAATGAAGCAATACCAGCAAGCAAAAAAGAAAAGGGCACACAGCAACAAGTGACAGCAAAAAGTACAGCCAAGAAGCAACGAAGAGTGGTGGTGGTGGGAGACTCACTACTGAGAGGCACAGAAGCAGCCATCTGCAGACCGGACATAACTGCAAGAGAAGTATGCTGCCTTCCAGGTGCGATGATCAAGGATGTGACCGATAGGATACCAAAGCTCTTCAGCTCCAAGGACGTCCACCCATTTCTTCTGGTACATGTTGGCACCAATGACACGGCAAGGAAGGACCTACCGACAATCTGCAAGGACTTTGAAGAGTTGGGGAAGAAAGTAAAGGAACTGGATGCACAGGTAGTTTTTTCTTCTATCCTTCCAGTAGACGGGCATGGCACCAGGAGATGGAACAGGATCATTGATGCAAACAACTGGCTAAGACGATGGTGCAGACAACAAGGATTTGGATTCCTGGACCACGGTGTGAATTACTGGTATGATGGACTCCTCGCCAGAGACGGACTACACCTCAACAAACCTGGGAAACACACATTCGCCAGAAGACTCGCTACACTCATCAGGAGGGCGTTAAACTAGAAGAAGAGGGGACGGGAAGAAAAACATTAGACTCGAACAAAGACGACCCAGGAAAACATACTCAGAAGGGAGGTAAGAACATTTCTAAAACAATCCACAGTGAGGAGATTGGAACAAAACAAAATCCTCTAAACTGCATGCTCGCAAACGCCAGAAGCCTGACAAACAAGATGGAAGAACTAGAAGCAGAAATATCTACAGGTAACTTTGACATAGTGGGAATAACCGAGACATGGTTAGATGAAAGCTATGACTGGGCAGTTAACTTACAGGGTTACAGTCTGTTTAGAAAGGATCGTAAAAATCGGAGAGGAGGAGGGGTTTGTCTCTATGTAAAGTCTTGTCTAAAGTCCACTTTAAGGGAGGATATTAGCGAAGGGAATGAGGATGTCGAGTCCATATGGGTTGAAATTCATGGAGGGAAAAATGGTAACAAAATTCTCATTGGGGTCTGTTACAAACCCCCAAATATAACAGAAAGCATGGAAAGTCTACTTCTAAAGCAGATAGATGAAGCTGCAACCCATAATGAGGTCCTGGTTATGGGGGACTTTAACTACCCGGATATTAACTGGGAAACAGAAACCTGTGAAACCCATAAAGGCAACAGGTTTCTGCTAATAACCAAGAAAAATTATCTTTCACAATTGGTGCAGAATCCAACCAGAGGAGCAGCACTTTTAGACCTAATACTATCTAATAGACCTGACAGAATAACAAATCTGCAGGTGGTTGGGCATTTAGGAAATAGCGACCACAATATTGTGCAGTTTCACCTGTCTTTCACTAGGGGGACTTGTCAGGGAGTCACAAAAACATTGAACTTTAGGAAGGCAAAGTTTGAACAGCTTAGAGATGCCCTTAATCTGGTAGACTGGGACAATATCCTCAGAAATAAGAATACAGATAATAAATGGGAAATGTTTAAGAACATCCTAAATAGGCAGTGTAAGCGGTTTATACCTTGTGGGAATAAAAGGACTAGAAATAGGAAAAACCCAATGTGGCTAAACAAAGAAGTAAGACAGGCAATTAACAGTAAAAAGAAAGCATTTGCACTACTAAAGCAGGATGGCCCCATTGAAGCTCTAAAAAACTATAGGGAGAAAAATACTTTATCTAAAAAACTAATTAAAGCTGCCAAAAAGGAAACAGAGAAGCACATTGCTAAGGAGAGTAAAACTAATCCCAAACTGTTCTTCAACTATATCAATAGTAAAAGAATAAAAACTGAAAATGTAGGCCCCTTAAAAAATAGTGAGGAAAGAATGGTTGTAGATGACGAGGAAAAAGCTAACATATTAAACACCTTCTTCTCCACGGTATTCACGGTGGAAAATGAAATGCTAGGTGAAATCCCAAGAAACAATGAAAACCCTATATTAAGGGTCACCAATCTAACCCAAGAAGAGGTGCGAAACCGGCTAAATAAGATTAAAATAGATAAATCTCCGGGTCCGGATGGCATACACCCACGAGTACTAAGAGAACTAAGTAATGTAATAGATAAACCATTATTTCTTATTTTTAGTGACTCTATAGCGACAGGGTCTGTTCCGCAGGATTGGCGCATAGCAAATGTGGTGCCAATATTCAAAAAGGGCTCTAAAAGTGAACCTGGAAATTATAGGCCAGTAAGTCTAACCTCTATTGTTGGTAAAATATTTGAAGGGTTTCTGAGGGATGTTATTCTGGATTATCTCAATGAGAATAACTGTTTAACTCCATATCAGCATGGGTTTATGAGAAATCGCTCCTGTCAAACCAATCTAATCAGTTTTTATGAAGAGGTAAGCTATAGGCTGGACCACGGTGAGTCATTGGACGTGGTATATCTCGATTTTTCCAAAGCGTTTGATACCGTGCCGCACAAGAGGTTGGTACACAAAATGAGAATGCTTGGTCTGGGGGAAAATGTGTGTAAATGGGTTAGTAACTGGCTTAGTGATAGAAAGCAGAGGGTGGTTATAAATGGTATAGTCTCTAACTGGGTCGCTGTGACCAGTGGGGTACCGCAGGGGTCAGTATTGAGACCTGTTCTCTTCAACATATTCATTAATGATCTGGTAGAAGGTTTACACAGTAAAATATCGATATTTGCAGATGATACAAAACTATGTAAAGCAGTTAATACAAGAGAAGATAGTATTCTGCTACAGATGGATCTGGATAAGTTGGAAACTTGGGCTGAAAGGTGGCAGATGAGGTTTAACAATGATAAATGTAAGGTTATACACATGGGAAGAGGGAATCAATATCACCATTACACACTGAACGGGAAACCACTGGGTAAATCTGACAGGGAGAAGGACTTGGGGATCCTAGTTAATGATAAACTTACCTGGAGCAGCCAGTGCCAGGCAGCAGCTGCCAAGGCAAACAGGATCATGGGGTGCATTCAAAGAGGTCTGGATACACATGATGAGAGCATTATACTGCCTCTGTACAAATCCCTAGTTAGACCGCACATGGAGTACTGTGTCCAGTTTTGGGCACCGGTGCTCAGGAAGGATATAATGGAACTAGAGAGAGTACAAAGGAGGGCAACAAAATTAATAAAGGGGATGGGAGAACTACAATACCCAGATAGATTAGCGAAATTAGGATTATTTAGTCTAGAAAAAAGACGACTGAGGGGCGATCTAATAACCATGTATAAGTATATAAGGGGACAATACAAATATCTCGCTGAGGATCTGTTTATACCAAGGAAGGTGACGGGCACAAGGGGGCATTCTTTGCGTCTGGAGGAGAGAAGGTTTTTCCACCAACATAGAAGAGGATTCTTTACTGTTAGGGCAGTGAGAATCTGGAATTGCTTGCCTGAGGAGGTGGTGATGGCGAACTCAGTCGAGGGGTTCAAGAGAGGCCTGGATGTCTTCCTGGAGCAGAACAATATTGTATCATACAATTATTAGGTTCTGTAGAAGGACGTAGATCTGGGTATTTATTATGATGGAATATAGGCTGAACTGGATGGACAAATGTCTTTTTTCGGCCTTACTAACTATGTTACTATGTTACTATGTTACATGTTTGGATTAATTATCTCTTTTTCCAGCCTTTTCTGACTATTTAAGACCCTCCCCAAACTTGTGAACAGCACTCATACATGGTCAACATGGGAAAGACAAAGGAGCATTCCAAGGCCATCAGAGACAAGATCCTGGAGGGTCACAAGGCTGGCAAGGGGTACAAAACCCTTTCCAAGGAGTTGGGCCTACCTGTCTCCACTGTTGGGAGCATCATCCGGAAGTGGAAGGCTTATGGAACTACTGTTAGCCTTCCACGGCCTTGACAGCCTTTGAAAGTTTCCTCCCCGTGCCGAGGCCAGGCTTGTCCGAAGAGTCAAGGCTAACCCAAGGACAACAAGGAAGGAGCTCCGGAAAGATCTCATGGCAGTGGGGACATTGGTTTCAGTCAATACCATAAGTAACGTACTCCACCGCAATGGTCTCCGTTCCAGACGAGCCCGTAAGGTACCTTTACTTTCAAAGCGTCATGTCAAGGCTCGTCTACAGTTTGCTCATGATCACTTGGAGGACTCAGACTGACTGGTTCAAGGTTCTCTGGTCTGATGAGACCAAGATCGAGATCTTTGGTTCCAACCACACACGTGACGTTTGGAGACTGGATGGCACTGCATACGACCCCAAGAATACCATCCCTACAGTCAAGCATGGTGGTGGCAGCATCATGCTGTGGGGCTGTTTCTCAGCCAAGGGGCCTGGCCATCTGGTCCGCATCCATGGGAAGATGGATAGCACGGCCTACCTGGAGATTTTGGCCAAGAACCTCCGCTCCTCCATCAAGGATCTTAAGATGGGTCGTCATTTCATCTTCCAACAAGACAACGACCCAAAGCACACAGCCATGTAAACCAAGGCCTGGTTCAAGAGGCAAAAAAATCAAGGTGTTGCAGTGGCCTAGTCAGTCTCCTGACCTTAACCCAATTGAAAACTTGTGGAAGGAGCTCAAGATTAAAGTCCACATGAGACACCCAAAGAACCTAGATAACTTGGAGAAGATCTGCATGGAGGAGTGGGCCAAGATAACACCAGAGACCTGTGCCGGCCTGATCAGGTCTTATAAAAGACGATTATTAGCTGTAATTGCAAACAAAGGTTATTCCACAAAATATTAAACCTAGGGGTTGAATAATAATTAACCCACACTTTTATGTTTAAAATTTATAAAAATTTAACTGAGCAACAAAACTTTTTGGTTTGTAAGATTTATGCATCTGGTAATAAATCCTGCTCTTGTTTGAAGTTTGAAGGCTCTAACTTATTTGCATCTTATTAAACCTGCTAAATCTGCAGGGGGTTGAATACTACTTGTAGGCACTGTATATATTACATACATATACACATATATATTACATACATATACACATATATATTACATACATACACATATATATTACATACATACACATATATTACATACATATACACATATATATTACATACATATACACATATATATTACATACATATACACATATATATTACATACATATACACATATATATTACATACATACACATATATATTACATACATACACATATATATTACATACATACACATATATATTACATACATACACATATATATTACATACATATACACATATATATTACATACATATACACATATATATTACATACATATACACATATATATTACATACATATACACATATATATTACATACATATACACATATATATTACATACATATACACATATATATTACATACATACACATATATATTACATACATATACACATATATTACATACATATACACATATATTACATACATATACACATATATATTACATACATATACACATATATATTACATACATATACACATATATATTACATATACACACACATATATACGGTACATATATTACATACATATACACATATATATTACATACATATACACATATATATTACATACATATACACACACACATATATACGGTACATATATTACATACATATACACACACACACACATATATTACATACATATACACACACATATACATATACACACATACATATTACATACATATACACATATATTACATACATATACACAAACACATATATACATATATATTACATACATATACACACACATATATATGTATATATTACATACATATACACACACATATATACTGTACATATATATTACATACATATACACACATATATACATACATATTACATACATATATACAAATATATTACATACATATACACACATATATACATATATATTGCATACATATACACACACACACACACATCCCATTTCAGTCTCATCATACTTTGGACCTTTACATCCACTACTCCTTCAAATTTGACTAATTTAAACTGAGGGATTCACATCCTAATTGGAGGTAGAATGTAGGAATTACAGCTCTTAATACGGAGACGCCTCTCTTTAAAAGAACCAAACGTAATTGGACAATTATCTCAAACTCGTAAATGAGCTGCATGGACTTTTCCCTCATTAATCAACTGAGCAAGTAAAAGGTCTGGAGGTAATTCCAGGTGCAACATTTGCATTTGTAAACTGATGCGGTGAACCCACAACATGCGGTCAGAAAAGCTCTAATGGAAGAGAAAGACCATCGTTTCCTCGAAAAAACAAAAAAAGATCCATTAGAGAGCAGAAATGTTAGGAGTGGCCAAATCAAGAATTTGATACATTTTGCAACAACTACAAAAAAAAAAACACTGGTGAGCTTGGGAACTCAAAAAGCCCTGGACATTTGTGGGAAGATAGTGGTGTGTGATCACAGAATCCCTCCCATGGTGAAGAAAAACCCCTTCAAAAACATCCACCCAAGAGAAGAACAATGTTATGAAAGTCGTTGTTCAGTATCTAAGCCGACCATTAAGCAAAGGCAGAGTGTTCGCCACAAGGTGCAAATCATTAATCAGTTGGAAAATAGAAAGGCGAGATTAGACTTTACCAAAAAACATCTAACGAAGCCGCCCAGTTCTGGAAAAGCAAAACTATGATTGATCTGTACCGAAATGATGGGAAGAAGAAAGCCTGGAGAAGTCTTGGCGCGGCTCCTGATCCACGGCACATCGTGTGTAACACATGGTGGAGACGGTGTGATGGTGCGGGCATGCGTGGCTTCAATTGGCACCCGGTCACTAATGGTTATTGATGTGACTGAAGGCAAAAGGCCGTAGGAATTATGGGTGTACAGAACAACACTTTCTGCTGAGGTTCAACCAAATGCAGCAAGGATGATTGTCCATTGAAACATCGTCCAATGACCCAAAACATCCAGCAAAACCAAAGTAGTGGAATATTCGACAATGGAAGAGTCATCATATGAAACCGTATTTCACAGGCTGAAGACAAAATATAAAAGTGTCCAAGAAATTTTTTTTAAATCCATACAGAAATCTCCAGAGAAGGGAGAAGACAATTCATCCTTGTGAAATAGCACATTGAAAATATGAGGAAGTGAGAAACTAATTTAAAAAAAAAAAAAAATTAGGAAGCTCAAGTTTGAATTTCCATTTGAAGGAGACACCTCCTGCTGTGGACAGGTAGTTAAAACGAGATTGTGGGGACGTGGGGGTCATCTGGTGCTCCAGTCTGCTGGCCGAAACTGCATGGACTAGGGCTCATCCCACCGAACACCTGCTCTCCTTTTACGGTGGGCAGAAGACTACTCAGACAACACAGGGTGAGGGTAACCCAGCGCGGCAATGCTTTACTGAACCACAACACCGAACAGTCCCAGAAAAACCGGTTTTTACGTACCGGTAATAGGATTTTACAGAGTCCACGACAGCACCCACAACGAGAGAGGGGATCCGCCCACCCTTCCGGACAGGAACCTACAGGTTAAAAGGGGGCGGTCCCCCTCGCCCTCCAGTTTGTGTTCCAGAGTACAAGGGATACCGCCAATGAATCAGTACATGACAATATCATATTAAACAATACTAAATACCACCACCTCTATAGAGTGAACTCTACGGCACACCTTCCAACAGAGTGCAGGAATAAGTAACTAAATACGGGGGGGGGAATGTATGGGTGCTGTCGTGGACTCTAAAATCCTATTACCGGTACGTAAAAACCGGTTTTCCTATCGCCACGACAGCACCCACAACGAGAGACTTTCATAGACTATTTAACTGGGAGGGACCACAGCACTAAGTACTGAACGGCCAAACTGTAAGCTGGAATTAGCAGATAGATCAAGGCGATAGTGCTTATAAAAGGTGGAAGG
Organism: Ranitomeya imitator; assembly: GCF_032444005.1. Lineage (NCBI taxonomy): Eukaryota > Metazoa > Chordata > Amphibia > Anura > Dendrobatidae > Ranitomeya > Ranitomeya imitator. The sequence goes on along the minus strand of NC_091287.1, from coordinate 183,136 downwards.
TGATGACCAAGTTGCCGCCTTACATATCATTTCAATGGGGACATCTGCCTTCTCCGCCCAGGATGATGCCATAGCCCGAGTGGAGTGCGCCCTGATGCCTTCTGGTGGTGTTACTCCCCTGGCAGAGTAGGCAAGACATATCGCTTCTCTAATCCATCTAGCGATAGAGTTCTTCGTGACACCAGAACCCTTTTTCTGATTCTGGAAAGAAACAAACAGAGCCCTACTCTGTCTCCAGCTTTGTGTCCTATCCAAGTATTCTAATATCGCCCTCTTTACATCTAGGGTATGATATTTTTTCTCCTCTTCTGAACCTGGATTTTCATAGAAAGATGGTAAATAAATCTCCTGACTTCTATGAAATTTAGATGCTACTTTTGGTAAATATGCAGGATCAGGCTTTAAGACAATCTTATCCTGGAGAATTATTAGATAGGGAGGATCTACTGATAACGCATGTATATCACTGACCCTCCTGGCAGATGTTAATGCTAAGAGTAGAGCTGTCTTTAAAGTTAAATTTTTTATCGAAATAGAGTCTAATGGCTCAAAAGGAGGTTCGGTCAACGCCTCAAGCACCAAATTTAGATCCCAAAGGGATATTCTTACAATATGGATTGGGTTAGAACGCTGACATGCCTTAATAAATCTAGCAACCCATCTATTACCAGCTATATCACTGTTATATAGAGCTCCCAAGGCTGAAACATGAACTCTTAGAGTGTTGACCGCTAAACCCAATTCCCAGCCTTTCTGAAGGAATTCTAAAATAGCCGAAATCGGAGCTTTATAGTAACATAGTAACATAGTTAGTAAGGCCGAAAAAAGACATTTGTCCATCCAGTTCAGCCTATATTCCATCATAATAAATCCCCAGATCTACGTCCTTCTACAGAACCTAATTGTATGATACAATATTGTTCTGCTCCAGGAAGACATCCAGGCCTCTCTTGAACCCCTCGACTGAGTTCGCCATCACCACCTCCTCAGGCAAGCAATTCCAGATTCTCACTGCCCTAACAGTAAAGAATCCTCTTCTATGTTGGTGGAAAAACCTTCTCTCCTCCAGACGCAAAGAATGCCCCCTTGTGCCCGTCACCTTCCTTGGTATAAACAGATCCTCAGCGAGATATTTGTATTGTCAACCTAATGGTTGCTGATAAAACATAAGGAATTTTTTCCAAATTTTTGTATAGATCTTTGTAGTAACCTCCTTCCTGCTTTTCAATAAGGTATTAATTAAAGCATTAGAGAACCCTCTCTCCTTCAGAAGCTCCCTCTCAAGTTCCAAGCCGTTAAGTGAAGAGTCTCCAAATTTGGATGACGAAATGGACCTTGAGAAAGGAGTTCCGGAACTACTGGCAGCACCCAGGGATCGGTCACAGACATTGTCCTGAGGAGAGAAAACCAAGGCCTCCTGGGCCAGAAGGGGGCAATTAGGATCACTCTGGCTCCTTCCTCCCGGATCTTCCTGAGAACTATCGGAATCAGACACATAGGGGGAAAGGCATATGCCAGCTGGAATTCCCAACGGACACGAAGGGAATCCACTATGAATGGTTGGTCTGCTATGTGTAAGGATGCGAACCTCCTGACCTTCCTGTTCTTCCTCGTAGCAAATAGATCTATTATCGGTAATCCCCACAGATTGACTATTTGATCGAATATGTGTTGGTTTAGGGACCACTCTCCCTGACGCAGGGAATGGCGACTGAGATAGTCCGCCTCTATATTGAGTTCCCCTTTTATATGAACTGCCGACAGGGATTGTAAGTGATTCTCGGCCAGAGACAATATCTGTGCTGTAGTGGTCATTAGGGATCGTGATCTTGTCCCCCCCCTGATGATTGATGTAGGCCACCACAGTCATATTGTCTGTTTGTATCTGTACATGTGAATTCCTCAGGGATGGTAATAAGCAAAGAAGAGCCTGTTTGACTGCAGCAAGCTCTCTTAGATTTAAGGAATTCTGGGACTCTTGAATCGACCATCGCCCTTGGGTTAGAATGTCTCCCATATGGGCTCCCCAACCAAACGGACTGGCATCTGTTGTAATTATGTTGTCCGGAGTGATGGTCCAGAGAACTCCTTTTGACAAATGTGCCAGATTGAGCCACCATCTCAGATCGTGAAGAGTGGCGGGTGATAGACTGAACTTTCTGCTCAGAGCACCGTGAAGATCTTTTTCTGCATGAAGAACCTCGTATTGAAGCATTCGGGTACGAGCCTGAGCCCATCTCACCGCCGAAATACACGCAGTCAAAGATCCCAGTAGAGACATTGCGTCTCTTAAACTTAAGTTTGGAACTTCTCTTACGGCCGTGATCCTTTGAATGATCTTCTGCTTCTTCTCTTATGGTAGGAAGGATGACTGATCTTCTGAGTCTAGAAGAACTCCTAGGAACATCTGACATCTTGTGGGTTCCAGTTTTGACTTTTCCCAGTTGATAATCCATCCAAGTTCCTGTAGGGATGATATTATGGCATTTACCCTAGACGTACACTGAGCAATTGAATTTCCGACTATCAAAAAATCATCTAGGTAAGGCACTACAAGGGTTTCCTTTTCCCTGATATGGGCCATTACTTCCTAAACAACCTTCGTAAAAACTCTAGGTGCCATGGACAGGCCAAAGGGCATTGCCAAAAATTTAAAATGTTTAATCTGATGGTTTACCCATACTGCCATCCTGAGGAATTGCTGGTGATTTCTGTGAACTGGAAGATGGTAGTACGCATCTTTTAGATCCAAGACCGACATGTAGCACCTAGGAAACAAAAGCTTAGTTGTTGATTTAATGGATTCCATCTTAAAAGCGTGGTACTGAAGATATTTATTCAATTTTCGTAAATTTATGATAGTCCTAAAGGACCCATCAGGTTTAGAGATTAAGAATAGCGGAGAATAAAAGCCCGTCTTCTCCTGATGTTTTGGTACTTCTTCAATAACTCGCTTTGTAAGCAATTGTTGAATCTCTAATTCTAAGGCCTGTTGTTGGGCCGGAGTGTCCAGTGATGTTATAACAAAATGTTTTGGGGGAGTTCTCAAAAATTCTAATTTTAATCCTGACTCGACTACTCCCATTATCCAGGCGCTAGAAGTTATCCTTTTCCATTCTGCTGAGAAGAACCGTAGTCTTCCCCCTACTGGTAGATCTGTTCTATCTGTAATTACGTCTATGTCTTGAGAAAGAGGAAGGATTTTTATAGTATCCACCTTTCTTCTTTCGGTCCGACGTCTCCCAGTCACGATTATATCCCTGCTGGTCTGACTGGAATTTTCTGAAGGGCATGCGTCTCCGGAAGGCATTCCTAAAAGTAGGATTAAATGTTTTAGGAAAACCCTTCTTTCTGTCTTCTGCCTTTGCAAGGATGTCATCCAGCACCGGACCGAATAGGTACTCACCCCTACACGGAATGGAGCATAACTTGGCTTTTGCCTGAGCATCCCCCTTCCAGGTCTTTAGCCAAAGTGCCCGTCGGGCTGCATTTGAGAGACCCGCCGATCTTGCAGCCAATTTCAGGGAATCAATCGAGGCATCCGCTAGATAAGCCACTCCTTCTCTGACCTGAGACAGGGAGTTTAACAATTTGTCCCTGGGTACTTTAGCTTTAAGCTGTTCTTCCAGCTGAGTTACCCAGACCATAACTGATCTTGCCGTACAGGTGCCTGCGATTGCGGGCTTAAAGGCTCCAGATGATGCCTCCCACACCTTCTTAAGGAGCATGTCAGCCTTCCTGTCTGAAGGATCCTTAAGAAGTCCTGCATCCTCTAATGGTAGCGAGGCTGTTTTCGAGGTAGAGGCTACTGCCGCATCTACTTTTGGGATCTTCATCCACTGGGATAAGGTGTCATCCTCAAAGGGGTACCTTCTCTTTGCAGCCGAAGGTAAGAACCCTTTATCTAGCTTGTCCCACTCCCGTTTGACCAGCTCTTTAATGGTATCTACCACCGGGAAAGCTTTGCGACTTCTCTGGCTCAGCCCTGCGAACATGATTTCCTGGGTTGTTTTCGGTTCTTTACTCTCCGCCACACCCATAGTCGCACGGACTGCCTTAATTAAAGTTTCCATATTATCGGTGGCAAAGCAAGGCCTTCCCTCCTCATCTGAGGAGGATGGTGATGAACTCTCCGAGCACTCGCCCTCTTGCAACGAAGGGCTGGAATCGGATACCATTTCCATACTACTCTTCTCATGCCGCTTAGATTTAAGGGAAGATTTTATTTCTTCCCTAATTACTTCCCTCAAATCCGATACACGGAGGGGGGCCTCTTTCTCTAACGTACGGCATATACACGTCTGACATAATTTCTTTATATAGGTGTCAGGTAGTGGCTCCGTGCATAACGCACACTGCTTATGTTTAGACTTTGAGACCTTCTTCCCCTATAACAAAGCATAGTATAGAAGACAGTTGTATCAGCCAATGGCTCAGATATAACACTCACCACCGCTGATGAAAATAGAGTACCGGTTTCTGAGGGGGTGAGGTGCGACGTGACGTCGGGTTGCCAGGGTCCTGCTGCCCGCGTGCCACATCTCCACTATGAGATCTGCTGCTGCTCCTCTGCTCTGCTAGCTGTCGGTGTTCGGCGTCTCCTGTGGAAGACATGTTGCCGCACACCACTCACCAAGCGCTGCCTTTTTTTCAAAGGTCCCGCGCTCCTCCTCCCGGCCTCCTCCGGAAGTCGTTGGTTCACTTCCGGGTCATAAGCACCGACCTGCTCCCGCAGCGTCGCGCGCGTGTGGACGACCCAGGGCGGCGTGCCTTCCCCCGGGAACGCCACTTCTAACGCTCGGCCATGCCGCTCCTTGCCAGACGAGGGGGGAAGCTGGCACAGGACTTCCCCCGACGCTGCTTCCGGGCCCCCGACTCTGCCGTTCTCCCTGGACACCGCACAGAGGCTTGGCGGACCCGGGTAGGTGAACGAGACCTGTAGGCTCCCGCCGTCCGGACAGGAACCCAAACTGGAGGGCGAGGGGGACCGCCCCTTTTTAACCTGTAGGTTCCTGTCCGGAAGGTGGGCGGATCCCCTCTCTCGTTGTGGGTGCTGTCGTGGCGATAGGAAAATAACGAAGATGGTGCACATTACAGAGTCTCCCCGCCGAGATAGGGGCAGCTTCCAGGGATGATTACCCACATCGGTGGCACACACAGAAATGAGGAGACAACAGGCTTAGGAAGAGTACAGTCGAAACACAAGGCCAGTAGACTGAAGACAGATGGCTTTTCAGAACATCTCCATGGAGTCAAGTGACTCGTGGTCCCAATCCTGGCTTTCCCAAATGCATTCATGGGTTCGGTGACAGTTAATGGAACAGATCTGTATTCTTTCAGCTAGGGCCGTGGGCCCTAAGCTGGCATCCTGTAGGATGTGAAATCTGTGTATCCCGTCATGGAGCCATGATTTCGCAGCTATCCTGTAGTGTTCCTGGCTGTGGTTTTGTAAACAGTCTTTGGTTCTTTAGATCTCTTGGATATCTTGGATATATCTGGATGGTCTAAATATCTTGTTACTGAGGGATATCAGCTCATAGTTGTCCCTCAAGCCAGCATCCAGAGGTCAAGAAGAAGAGCTGATGACATTAACTCGCAATGTACTGTATTAATGTACATTAATTTGCATAGGTTTTTACTCCGCTTTGCAAGTTAACAAGCCACAGGACCCACACAACGATCATTCAACGTATTAAGCAAACATTCATTGTTCAAAGACCCTGCATCACTGTATTGCAAAGATAGACAAACTGTAGGAGCCGATATAAGAGATAAACAATAGTGATGAGCGAGTGTACTCGTTGCTCGGGTGGTCTCCGAGTATTTTGGCGTGCTCAGATTCAGTTTTTGTCCCTCACCTGCATGATTTGCGACTGCTATACAGCTTGAATACATGTGAGGAATGCCTGTTTGTTAGGGAATCCCCACATGTGTTCAGCCTGTCTCCGAGCACATCCAAATACTCGGAGACCACCTGAGCGTGATCAGGAAAACCCAAGCAACAATGCTACTCATCCATCACTAGTAAACCACCATTCATCAATTTAACCTACAAGAAGAGTCAACATTTCAGATTCTTAACCAATCAAAGAAAGGTGAGAGTCTGTACCTACTGGCTTACTGAAAACAGGCGTCTGGATAATGAAGATAAAATCCTGTGTTATCAGAGATTTTTGCTGGGAAAGTGACAGCAAAACTGACATTTGTTTAGGCACAGGAAGAATATCCTGGGTTCAAAGAATATGTATGAGCGTACAGCTAGAAGGACCATCGCTGGGGTCCAGATCGGAATATTGAGTTTATATAGATCCCATCTTTATGGGATATAAACTGCTCAAAAAATAAAGGAAACACTAAATCCCACATCCTAGAAATCACTGAACAAAATATTCTAGCTGCAAATGTTTATTCATTACATAGTGGAATGTGATGAGAATGAAATATAAGAAGGATCAACGCAAATCAAAACTAATATCCCATGGAGGACTGGAGTTGGAATAATGCTCAATATCATAGTGGAAAATGAAGTTACAGGCTGATCCAACTTCAGTGGAAATGCCTCAAGACAAGGAAATGATGCTCAGTAGTGTGTGGCCTCCATGTGCCTGTATGACCTCCCTACAATGTCCAATTCCTGGACAGTCTGTGGTGCAACGTGACGTTGGTGGATGGTGCAAGACATGATGTCCCAGATGTGTTCAATCGGATTCAGGTCTGCGGAACGGGCGGCCAGTCCATGGCATCAATGCCTTCATCTTGCAGGAACTGCTGACACACTCCAGCCACGAGGTCTGGCATTGTCCTGCATCAGAAGGAACACAGGGCCAACCACACCAGCATATGGTCTCACAAGGGGTCTGAGGACCTCATCCTTGTACCTAATGGCAGTCAGGCTACCTCTGGTGAGCACAAGGAGGGCTGTGCGGCCCCCAAAACCCAAAAGAAATGCCACCCCTCACCATTATTGACCCACTGCCAAACCAGTCATGCTGAAGGATGTTGCAGGCAGCAGTACGTTCTCCATGACGTCTCAAGACTGTCACATGGGCTCAGTGTGGACCTGCTCTCATCCATGAAGAGCACAGGATGCCAATGTCAAATCTGCCAATCTTTGTGTTCTCTGGTAAACACCAATTACCCTACATGGTGTCGGGCTGTAAGCACAAAACTTACTTCTGGACGTAGGACACTCATACCACCCTCATGGAGTCTATTTCTGACAGTTTAAGTAGAAACACAGATGTTAGTGGCTTTCTGGAGGTCAGTTTGCAGGGCTCAGGCACTACTCCTCCTTGCACAATGGAGGAGGTAGCAGTCCTCATGCTGGGTTGTTGCCCTCCTCCACTATGCTGACAGACACAGCTAACCTTCTTGCCACACCTCGCATTGGTGTGCCATCCTGGATGAGCTGCACTACCGGAGTAACTTCTGTCGGCTGTACTGTAGACACCGCTTCTTCTTACTGTACCACTAGGCGTGAGAGCAATGACAAAATGTAAAAGTGACCAAAACAGCAGCCAAAAAGGATGAGAGAATTGGTCTGTGGTCACCCCTGCAGAACCACTCCTTTATAGAGGTTGTCTTGCAAATTGCGGAACATTTCTACCTGTTATCTGTTCATTTGCAGCAGGAGACATTGATTCACAATTAGTGTTGCTTCCTAACTGGACAGGTTGGTTTCACAGAAGCGTGACTGACCCAAACTTACATTGTGCTATTTTAGGATATGTGCACACGTCAGGATTTCTGGCAGAAATTTTCCTGACAAAAACCTGACATTTCTGCCAGAAATCCACATGCGTTTTTTTCACGTTTTTTCTTGCGTTTTTTTCCAAATGCATAAAATAGCGGGAAAAACGCGAAAAAAACCCGCAAAATTAATGAACATGCTGCTTTTTTTTACCGCGATGCGTTTTGCGGAAAAAAAAGTATCATGTGCACAAAAATTGCAGAATGCATTCTAAATGATAGGATGCATAATGTCTGCAGTTTCTAATGCGGTTTTCTCGCGAAAAAACCTGAACGTGTGCACATACCCTAAGTGTTCCCTTTATTGATTTGAGCAGTGCATATTTTCAGAGTTGTAGTGAAGGGACGAACCGGGGGCATTCACCGACATCGCATGGGGGGCCACTAGAACTCCAACATAGATAGACATATGATGCGAACCAGGTCATATTTGGTCTCTATGAAAAAGGGAATTAGACCTACCGGTAATTCGGTTTCCAGGTAGTCCCTCAGGACAGCACCATGGAGGACGTCCTTCCTTGACCTATAGCGGGACAGGATCATAGAGAGGTTAAAAGGACCCTCCCACCTCCACCCTCCAGTGTTTTTTCAAAGTACCACAGAAGGATGGAAATAAATGGTCTAAACGTGCCCTTACAAACATGTCTGTAATAAACCATTTAACGGCTTCATCTTAATTTCGAGCCATGGTGACCCAAAGGACGAATGATATGCCGGTAGATTAATCCCGCGCAAGCCTAAAAAGAGAAACAAAGGGAGGGAACTATGGGAGCTGTCCTGAGGGACTACCTGGAAACCGAATTATCGGAAGGTCCAATTCCCTTTTTCCATTACGTCCCTCAGGACAGCACCATGGAGAAAGTAAAGCAACTCTCCCAGGGTGGGTACAGAAGCCCAGGAATCAAAGTCCCAGGCAAGAACCAGACTAAATATATAGAGGATCTGAAAGATCAGAAGAACCATAGATATCCTGAAGAGATCCGCAAAGAAAATCACCGTAGTGTCTGATATACATCTGTAATGGCCAATTTCAGTATGAATGTGGTCAACGAAATAAGCATCAGAAGCAGAGAGTGTAATACACCCATTGTACTCCAATAATGAACCACAGCAAGTTATTTATTGTGATAGATACTTATAGACATCGCAGCCCCAGAATAGGGTCAGAAAACCTTATTGCCCAGCAAAGTATGGTGAAAGTCACAGCCACCACACCATGAGGACTGTACGGACCAGTAATAAGCTGCATGTGCTTATAACACAGGACTGGTCCTCCATCGGGCCTTCTGGGCTCAGGTTAAACCTTGGTTACAGACCAGCTTACCGTACTACAAGGAGACCTGTAGGACCGAGGCCGGGACTGCGGGAAGATCAGACCGATAACTGTTAGTACATGGATAATGGCAGAGCATTGGGTGTACGAACATTACTCATCCAGGAGATCACGTCTATTCCAAATCCTTACATGTCTAAGTAAGGGTTATATATTATTGAAACTAAGGAATACGCCCTCCGGCAGGTAATATCTCCTGCCAATACCAACGTCGGGCACTGGAAGAGAACGAGGATCATCACTCCTGGTTTACTGATGTTACACACAGGGAGTCTGGACTCGGAATCGATGAAGGTGGTGATGATGCTAGTAATCTTCCGACACTTGAAATTATTAGAAACTGCATTCACACGAGTCATTAGTCCAGACATTATAAGTATGTCAACCTATCTGTCCATATCAGCATGTACGCACATACATATCCCAAGAGGCAATCTTCTCAGGGATCTTTATACACTCAGACCGCCATTGTGGGAGTAACCATATTCCATGGCTGGAGAAAAGTAGGTTTCTTCCTCATCACAGAGGGGGATTATCGGCAGTGAGACTATGGGGTCCTAACAGTAAGAGCCCGGGATACAGTCTCATTTATCCTAGGAGCCGTGACTGCTGTAAGTAAGGCCGGGTTCACACTGCGTTACTGCGGCCCGTTCAACACATACGGTAACGACCTGCTGGAACGCAGGTGCCGATTTTGGCACATCACTAGCGCAGAAAGAGCACCTGGTAGCTTCATCTGCGCTAGCAGTGACGGACCCGGAACCGCTGCAGCCTGTGTCTCGGGTCCGTCACTCAATGACGGCACATCCCTAGTGCACGCCCATTGTGGGCGTCCGACATTGCAGTCAATAGCGGCCGTAACGGACTACGTTACATCGCGTTTATGCCGCGGCGTAACGTAGTCCGTCTAACGGACTGCATTGACGCAGTGGGAACCCGGCCTAAGAGCCGCGAGTATGGGAACCTCTGCCACACGACACAGTGCTGATGTCCCTGGTAAACAAAACCCAACGGACTTATGGGACAAGAATCTGTGATAGCCGAATGTGGAGTTTGGGAAGGATTAATAATAACAACAAATAAACTTTATATAGCGCCAACATATTCCGCAGCGCTTTACAGTTTAACAGCTTCAATCACAACAGTCATAAGTAACAAGTTAACAATACAATAATTAAAGCAACACAAGCCGCCCCTGCTCGTGAGAGCTTACAATCTACAATGAGGAGGGGGAGATGCAAAGTACAGGTGTGTATTTACAATGATGTATTTACAATGAGGGTCCGGCCATCTTCAGGGGGTGGGGGGTAGATGGAGATAGTGAATGGGCTACACACAAACACAACAGTCATAAGGAACAACGTTAACAATACAATAAAGCACAATAAGCCGCCCCTGCTGGTGAGAGCTTACAATCTACAATGAGGAGGGGGAGATGCAAAGTACAGGTGTGTATTTACAATGATGTATTTACAATGAGGGTCCGGCCATCTTCAGGGGGTGGGGGGTAGATGGAGATAGTGAATGGGCTACACACAAACACAACAGTCATAAGGAACAACGTTAACAATACAATAAAGCACAATAAGCCGCCCCTGCTGGTGAGAGCTTACAATCTACAATGAGGAGGGGAGATGCAAAGTACAGGTGTGTATTTACAATGAGGGTCCGGCCATCTTCAGGGAGTGGGGAATAGATGGAGATAGTGAATGGGTTACACACAAACATAAAATGACTTTGATTAGGGAACGTGATAGGCCGATATGAACAAATGTGTTTTGAGGGAGCGACTAAAACTATGCAAGTTGTGGATGGTCCTAATATCTTAGGGCAAAGCATTCCGAGGCAGAAGGAATCCTTCCCTCCACCTCGTGAGATTTTCGGCACCCAGGACAGTAGTATGTTCTTTTACAGGATGCACCAAAAAGACCTATGTCATCTTTTAAAGCTAATTATGTAATAGACTTGCCTTTAGCACTCAACGTAGAACCTACCTGAGAGATCTGATCCACACACAAGAAATGCAGATTTTACTAAGCCAATTCAAGCACATCTGTTTTCTTGATTAAAGGTACCGTCACACTCAGCAACTTTCCAACGAGAACGACAACAATCCGTGACGTTGCAGCGTCCTGGATAGCGATCTCGTTGTGTTTGACACGCAGCAGCGATCTGGATCCTGCTGTGACATCGCTGGTCGGAGCAGAAAGTCCAGAACTTTATTTGGTCGTCAGGTCGGCGCGATTCGTCATGTTTGACCTCAAAAGCAACGATGCCTGCGACGTTTTACATGGAGCCAACAACCAGCGAGAACGATGAGTGAGTCGCCGTTACGTCACTGGATCGCTCCTGCATCGTTCTGGAGCTGCTGTGTTTGACGTCTCTACAGCGATCTAAACAGCGACGCTGCAGGGATCGGCTCCTTGTCTATATCGCTGCAGCGTCGCTGAGTGTGACGGTACCTTAAGCCCTGTTGTAAAGAATGAAGTAACAGAAGCTGGAACTGGGTCCAAAAACACAAGGACTCTACTGTATATCCAGAGATGAGGCCCAAGACAAAATGTGAAGGCACCAAGCCGACACACTAATGGTTCCCCCTGAGGCACAGGACACCGAAACCCTATGATGCAATATGATGCATATAGCAACTATGAAGAAATATTATGCTCAAAGGCAATCTGAAGCACTATGATGCATATAGGAACTATGAAACAGTATGATGCATAGAGGCACTATGATGCAGTATTATGCACGGAGGCACTCAATATGATGCATAGAGGCACTATGATGCAGTATTATGCATGGAGGCACTCAATACGATGCATAGAGGCACTATGATGCAGTATGATGCACAGAGGCACTCAATATGATGCATAGAGGCACTATGATGCAGTATTATGCATGGAGGCACTCAATATGATGCATAGAGGCACTATGATGCAGTATTATGCACGGAGGCACTCAATATGATGCATAGAGGCACTATGATGCAGTATTATGCATGGAGGCACTCAATACGATGCATAGAGGCACTATGATGCAGTATTATGCATGGAGGCACTCAATACGATGCATAGAGGCACTATGATGCAGTATGATGCACAGAGGCACTCAATATGATGCATAGCGGCACTATGATGCAGTATTATGCATGGAGGCACTCAATATCATGTATAGAGGCACTATGATGCAGTATGATGCACGGAGGCACTCAATATAATGCATAGAGGCACTATGATGCAGTATTATGCACGGAGGCACTCAATATGATGCACAGTATGACTAGGCCATGCTTGAAAGTGCCAAACAAGAGACCAGACTTACACTTTTAAGCAAAAGAGGAATCTATCAGAGTTCCAGATGAATCTCCTCTCTGAGGCCTGTCCCACACGTCCAGATAATTCCGGTACCGGAATTATCGGTACCAGAATTATCCGTGTCCATGTGCTCATGTGGCACATCAGTGTGGCACACGTACTGCATCCGTGTGCCGACTGGGTACCACACACACCGTGCAGGAGACAGCGCTACAGTAAGCGCTGTCCCCTGCATCTGGTGCTGAAGCCGCCATTCATTTCTTCTCTCCAGCAGCGTTCGCTGGAGAGAAGATATGAAAAATCTTTCTTTTTTTTTTGTTTAAAAAAAAAAAAAAAGATCCCTGTCCCCAACCCCCTGCCTGTGCGCCTTCCCTCCCCCCCCCGCTGTTCCCCCCCCCCCCCCCGCTGTTAGTAAAATACTTACCCGGCTCCCTTGCTGCTTCCTCTCCTCACCGCAGCTTCTCCTGTATGAGCGGTCACGTGGTGCCGCCCATTACAGTGATGAATATGCGGCTCCACCCCCATGGGAGTGGTGTCTGGTCCATAGTCATTACTGTAATGAGCGGTACCATGTGACCGCTCAATACAGGAGGAAGCTGTCAGCGCAAGGAGGACCAGGGATGTGCAGGGACCGCGCCAGGAGCGGGTGAGTATAATTAGACAGTTGCCGCTCCCCCTCCCCTGCCGACCCCTGGGAATGACTCGAGTATAAGCCAAGAGGGGCAATTTCAGCCTAAAAAAATGGGCTGAAATTCTCGGCTTATACTCGAGTATATACGGTATGTTTGTGTCCCCGCAGCTGCATGATTTGCGGAAGCTAGACAGCCTTAACACATGCAGGGATTGCCTGTTTGTTAGGAAATCCCCACATGTATTCAGGCTGTCTAGCTGCCGCAAATCATGCAGTTGCAGCGACACAATCTACGAGCACACCCAAAATCCTCGGAGAACACCCAAGCATGCTTGGAAAACTCAAGTAACGAGCACACTCGCTCATCACTAGTGTTTATCCGTTTCTCAATCTTGTTCCTTGCCTGAGCTATGAGGAGAAATGTAAAGGCAGGAACAGACATTGACATTTCTTCAAAACTTGGAAAATAATTTTAAGAAAAGTAAAGTATATAGAATGCAAATGTGAAGAACCACAAACATCCTCTAACAGGGAAGAACCAGCCTCCAAGGAGTTAAAGGAAATCTGTTGCCTCCAAAATGGAAGATCAGCTGCGGCCACCGGCATCAGGGGCTTATCTCCGGCATTCTGTAATGCATTCTGTAATGCTAGAGATAAGCCCCCGATGTATCCTGAAAGGTAAGAAAAACAGGTTACATTATACTCACCCTGGGGTGGTCTGTGGCGGTCCGGTCCGGGGTCTCCCATCTTCATATGATGATGTCCTCTTGTCTTCCTGCTGCGGCTCCGGCGCACTGATCTGTGCTGTTGAGGGCAGTGTAAAGTACTGCAGTGCGCAGGCGCTGGGCCTCTCTGACCTTTCCCGGCACACTGTGGTACTCTGCTCTGCCCTCAACAGGACGGATCAGTATGCCTGTGCCGGAGCCGGAAGACAAGAAGAGGACGTGATCGTAAACAGAGCATGGCATTCGCAATCTACTTCCACGCCAAGCAGCGCTCCTTCCCGTCCAAGAACTCAAACATTTTTTTTCCACATGGGGCAACATCGCAGGAGAAATGGTGGAGCAAATTAGGGGATCCATTTCCTTCAGTTATCCATTGTGAAAAGGACAATTTTTTGCTAAACCAACACTTGTTACGGATCTGCAACACAGGACTAAGGTAGAAGGGGGAAAACTGACCCTGCACTATGACTAAGCTGAAACCCTACGATGGAGTGGGCGACCCATTCCTTGTGAATAGATCCACCGGCGATCCTAGGATAATCTCAGCGAAGACCTATAGATAGGGGGGAGGAGGTCCCTGAAAGATCTAAGGACTGGGTACAAAAACAGGTCACCTCCTGGTAGAAAATACAGAGACGGCTGCAGAAACCAACTGAAAACAGAAACTGAGGCGAGCCGAACCAGAGATCCCAGAACTGCACAAATAACACACAGAACACTAAGCACCAAGCTAGAGCGAACACTCGTCCAGCAAGGAATGGGAGGCAGGTGCTGGGGAATAAAGGGTGATACAATCACCTGACCCAAGACAACCCAGAACACCACCACAAGATAATAATAATAATTTGTATTTATATAGCACCAACATATTCCGCAGCACTTTACAATTAAGCTGGAACATGTACAGACAATAAATTCAGTACAGGTTAAGACAAATTATGCAGTGACATTAGGCGTGAGGTCCCTGCTCGCAAGCTTACAATCTACATGGAAATGGGGGGGACACAATAGGGGAAAAGTGCTCGTTATTTCAGGTCTGGCAATTATAATAAATTAGATGGTGGCCCGATTCTAACGCGTCGGGTATTCTAGAATATGCATGTCCACGTAGTATATTGCCCAGCCACGTAGTATATTGCCCAGCCACGTAGTATACAGCACAGAGCCACGTAGTATATCGCCCAGCACAGAGCCACGTAGTATAGAGACTTAAAAAAATAAAAATAAATAAAACATATACTCACCTCCCGAAGGCCCGTTGAAGTCCAGCTATACTCACCCTCCGCCGCCTTTCCCGCTCCTCGCCACGCTCCCGGGACCGCTCCATTGCAAGCGGCAGCTTCCGGTCCTAGGGCTGGTGTGAGCAGGACCTGTGATGACATCGCGGTCACATGACCATGACGTAACGGCAGGTCCTTGTCGCACACCAGCGCTGGGAGCGGAAGATGGTGCTTGCAATGGAACGGTCCCGGGTAGCTCTGAAGACGGAGGCTTCGGTGAGACAAGACGGTGAAGTGATGACCCCTAACAGACAGATTCACAATCAGAGCCCAAAGTTCCTGATATAATAAAGAGAGAGAAAAAAAAAAAACACTTTTTGTTGAATTAAATAAAGGAAAGATGTGGAAAGTTTGCAGCGGTGTCCTAGATTAATCTCATGGTCGTACTCCCTCTCTGATTTTGGTGGATTTAATGAGCTGACTAATTAGGATCTGCACCGGACTCCAGGGATTCGAGGCAGGCGGCAGCAGAGAGGGAGTCAGCAGCTCTCAGAGGCAGGCAGGCGGCGCCCGAGAGAGAGTCAGCAGCTCTCAGAGGCAGGCAGCGGCGCCCGAGAGGGAGTCAGCAGCTCTCAGAGGCAGGCAGCGGCGCCCGAGAGAGAGTCAGCAGCTCTCAGAGGCAGGCAGCGGCGCCCGAGAGGGAGTCAGCAGCACTCAGAGGCAGGCAGCGCCCGAGAGGGAGTCAGCAGCTCTCAGAGGCAGGCGGCGGCAAAAAGGGAGTTAGCAGCTCTCCGAGGAACGCAACAGCAGAACATGTGCAGCAGTTCCTAGCTCTTTTCTAAAGAGCTTGTAAACACTTATAAAGCTGCCAGGATCGCAGGAGCGTTTACCTACTAAAAACGACCAGCTGCAGCACACAGCTTGCCAGGTAGACTTACAGTTCTCCATGTGTCTGATGTATTCTACCCAGGATACTGCATCAAGAGGGCCAAGATGAAGACAAGCTATACGGTGTAGGGATGCACATGTTTTGGTAGGCATAAGGTAGAGTTCACACAGGCAAAGGGCGCTTTGGTCCAAGAAAAACTAAAATACGTAAGCTACTTACCGGTAGCGGTGTTTTTCAGAAGCTCATGACAGCACCACGAGAGAGGGGATCCGCCCTTCAGGGACAAGAAACCTACAGACATAAAAATGCAGCACCTCTCTCCCACATCAGTTGGTTTACAGAGCACGAGATGACCTCCGTAGGTTAGTAGCATATACACAATTTTAAACATAGTACAATTCACCCGGTGGAAAAATTAGGCCTTAAATGGAAAAAGGGTGTTGACCCATACGAGAAAAAGAAAAAAGGGTAGGGAATATAAGGGTGCTGTCATGGGCTCCTGAAAAACACCGCTACCGGTAGGTAGCTTACGTATTTATTCAGTCGCCATGACAGCACCACAAGAGACTTTCAGAGAAGTAAAAGACTAGGGAGGGACAACTGCTTCAATCACCCTTCTCCCAAACGTGAGATCGGAGGAGCAACCCAAATCTAGTCTATATAGTGTTTAAGAAAAGTAGATGGAGAAGACCATGTGGCCGCCTTACAAATGTCTTCAATCGATACCTCTGATCTCTGCCCAGGAAGTAGCCATGGCTCGAGTGGAGTGAGCTTTTATACCTTCCGGGATCTGCACGCCACCTGCTGAATAAGCCAAAGAAATTGCCTCCCTGATCCATCTAGCTAATTGTTTTTGGACACTCAGCCCATTTCTAACTCCCTGGAAGGATACAAATAGGGAATTATCTTTCTTCCAAGAGCTAGTAGCCGAAATATATCTAAGAAGACATCTTCTTACATCTAGAGAATGGAATTTTCGCTCTTTATCATTGGTGGGGTTAGAACAGAACGAAGGTGGAACTACTTCCTGCAATCTGTGAAATTTTTAAGCTACTTTTGGAAGGTAAAGAGGATCAGGTTTCAGAACAACTATCTTCTCTAAACTGCATGTATGGAGGCTGTCTAGACAGGGCTGGCAGATCGCTCACCCTGCTTGTGGATGTGAGCGCAACTAAAAGGGCCGGTTTAAAAGATAGGATTTTAATTGGGACAGTATCAATAGGTTCAAATAGCGCTTCCATCAGAGCTGAGAGCACAAAATTTAGGTCCCATGGAACCAATTTCTGCTTAATAACTGGCCTGGACCTAGTTGCAGCCTTAAAGAACCTAGATATCCAGTGATTGCTGGCTAACTTACTATTGTACAGCGCCCCCAGAGCCGACAATTGAACTCAAGAGTGCTTGTGGCTAAACCCATTTCTAATCCCTTCAGTAAAAATTCCAAAATTTTATTAAGACAGACTTTTGGGGAATATGTGCCCCTGAGACAGCCAAGAGTTTCCTCCAAATTCTGACAAATGTTTGTCGTAGACACCTTTCTACTCTTTAGTAATGTATTTACTAGGTCTCGAGAAAAACCCTTCGCCTTTAGTAATGACCTCTCGAATTCCACGCCGCTAGATGTACATTGGCGACTCGTGGATGGAGAATTGGGCCTTGGGTGAGGAGATCTGGTATTTCTGGGAGAATCCAAGGCTGGGAAACAGACATCTTCCTCAGCCACGGTAACCATGACCTTCTGGGCCAGAATTGGGCTACCATGATTACCCGGGCCTTGTCCTCCCGTATCTTCCTCCGAACTATCGGAATTAAGTTTAGAGGGGGAAAGGCATAAGCGAGATTGAAGTGCCACGAGATTAGGAGAGCGTCCACTGCATACAGGTTTTCCCTGGGATTTAAGGAGCAGAACCAATGTAGCTGTTTTCCTTGCTTGCGAAAAGGTCTATGTCTGGGCACCCCCATAATTGTACAATCTGGTTGAAGATGGTCTGAATCAATGTGAAATCTCCCTGTCCGTGTTTGTTGCGGCTTAGATAGTCGGCCACGACATTGAGCTTTCCTTTTATGTGAAGAGCCGTAAGGGATAGTAGATAATTTTCTGCCATCTGAAAAATACAATCCGCAACATCCATTAACGAACCTGACCGAGTACCTCCTTGATGGTTAATATAGGCTACGGTCACCTGGTTGTCTGAAAATAAATCTAACATGTCTACCCTGTAGGGGTATAAGGAAACTATTTAAAGCGCAGTCTACCGCTAATTCTTTTAAGTTGGACGATGAATTCTGCTCAGATTGAGACCACAGTCCCTGGACCCAACTATTCCCCATGTGTCCTCCCCATCCCGTGGGACTAGCATAACTACAGATAGTTATTATTTGGGACACAATTTGTCCAGGGAACACCTCTACGTAAATTTGGTATATGTGTCCACCAATGTAAAGATTGAATAGATTCAGTGGATAGTGAAAAAATATTGTCAAGATGTCCCATCAAATGATGGGTGTTACGTAATATGTCCCACTGTAGTGCCCTGGTGTGATATTGAGCCCAGAGGACCGCCGGGTAACACGATGTTAGTGATCCCAATAGTGACATCACTCTTCTTATAGAGACTGAAGGTTTTTTAGTCACTTTAGTTACTAGTTGTTGGATCCTATCCACTTTTGCATCTGGAAGACGACATTCCTGCCCGCTAGAATCTATGACAAGACTCAAAAACTCCTGTACTTTAGAGGGTTGTAAACGAGATTTTTTAAGATTAATGATCCAACTCAATTTCTGCAAAACTGAAGTCACCTTTCCTAATTAGTCAGTGCAGTGTGATTCCGAATGTTCCACAATTAATAAGTCATCTAAGTAGGCAATTATTAAGATGTCCTGTTCGTGAAGGTTCGCCATGACTTCTACCATTATTTTAGTGAATTTTCACGGGGTGCGACCGCGACACCAAAGGGAAGTGCTCTATTGTGCCATTAATTGAAACTGCCACTCTAAGGAATTGTTGGTGGTCTGCGTGTATTCGGACGTGATAATAGGCATCTTCCAAATCTAAGTCAACCATGAAGCAATTGTTAAACAAAAGTTTTATTGCCATCTTTACAGATTCCATCTTGAAAGAAGGAACCAGTAGAAATTTATTTAGGCCTTTTAAATTAATGATGGTACGGAAGGAGCCATCAGGTTTTTTAATCAGGAAGAGGGGGGAATAAAACCCCTTACCTCTATGTATTGTGGGTACATTCATCAGCACTCCTTTTTGCTGAAGTTCCTGGACCTCTGATTCCAGTGCTAATTGTTCTGCAGAGGAAGAAAGGACAGGTGTTAGACAAAATTTATCCTGAGGAATCCTTTGGAACTCGAACTTTAGACCAATTGCATTAATACTGAGGACCCACGGGCTATTGGAGATCTTCAACCAGGCCGGGTAGAAGGCTGAAAGTCTTCCCCCCACCTGGTCCAGCAGTCATTGAGGCTTTTTATAGTCCCGATAGGTGTTAAACATATACCCTCTACCTCTTTTTCTGTTACTGTCATATCTGGATCCTTCTCTACTTGATCTTTTGAGGTTGAACCATCTTTTATTGTATTTTGTATGAGGGTCTTCCTAGGAAGGGGAATTGTTTTTTATTATTGCCTGTTTTTTCTAACAGTTCATCAAGTACCGGCCCAAACAAGTGCGCCCCCACAGGGAATGCCATAATTTTAATCTGGCATGTAAATCTCCTGGCCACCATTTTATCCATAAAGCCCTGGAGGCCGCATTGGACAGGGCTGAAGATCTGGCTGCCAATTTCACCGAATCTGCCGAAGTGTCTAAAACACAAGCTGCTGCTTTCTGAATTATAGGAAGGGAGGCTAAGATCTCATTTCTAGGAACTTTGTTTTTAAATTGATCTTCCAGGCGGTCAAGCCACACCATTAGCGACCGTGCTGTAGAAGTAGCCGCAATTGCTGGTCTCAGAGATCCCGCTGCCGTTTCCCAAGTACCCTTAAGAAAAACGTCAGCCTTTCTGTCTAACGGGTCTTTAAGATTGCCTAGATCCTCAAACGGTAGCGAGGTCTTTTTACACGCTTTGGGGCCTTATCCCATGAGGATGATGCTTCTTCCCCGAATGGATACCTCCTCTTAAACGCTGGTGGGAGCGATCCTTTCCTTTCCGGTTTCTTCCACTCCCATGTAATTAAAGCGTTTATTTTATCAAACACCGGAAAAGATCTATGGGATTTTTTATCTAACCCCTTAAACATTACGTCCTGCATGGACCACTGCGACTGGGGCTCCTCAATCCCCATTGTATTATTTACTGCTTTAACCAGCCGATTAATTCTATCTAGTAGTAAGCAGGAGTGTCCCGACTCAGCATCCATGGATGAAGAGGAAGATGGAGAGGAGTCTGAGCTTAGCTCGTCCGAACTAAAGTCAGACATTGGGGATTTAATTTTTTTTTCCTCTTTTTAAAATCTGACTTTTGGGATTTAAATAGAACTTCTGATTTCTCGTCTAACCATATCTCTTAAGGTAGATGTAAGGTCAGGGGCCTCCTCCTCTATTAAACGTTGTATGCAAGTGTCACGATATGATATTTCATACCATATCGTGAAATTGTCACGATTCCCCTGACCGCTGTCACCAATGGGTCAGGAGTCACACCGTGACCGTCACCCCTACGTCACGGGTTGGGGTGACTTTAGGCCAACAGACGGCTATCACATGTGCAGGGGGGCTTATCTTAGTTATCCCTCCCCTCCACGATGTGATGAAAAAACACACACAAGGCTATTGACCTCTTAGTTTACAGCAGGGGCTTATTCTAGGTATCCCACTGCTTTTCTATATACCACGAACTGCAGGGATTTATGTATATCCCGCTTACAGTTCCACTTAACACTTGCAGCTCTCTGGCGCCCCCTTACTCTCAGGTCAGATTAGGTACTGCACCCTGGGTAATTAGTCGCCAGAAAGGCTGCCTGCTATGTACTGGCTATTGGGCACGCTGCAGCGACGCGATAACTACTCCCACACAGGCAGGAACAATAATTATCAAACCCGCAGTTGCTTCAGCATAATCCAACCGTCAGCACACTTTCGCTGCCACCAGCTTCGATTAAACGGGTCCGAAGCTAACCCAACACAACAGTAACAGTAGCGTATTTTCCCTTCAAGAGACTTAGGGTACGGTTTAGAGCAGGAGAACGAACTAATATATAATAGTATATCCCATTCAAAATAACTAGGCAGTGCGTTATTAAAAATAGTTTATAAAGATGTTATACATGAGACAATTGCAAATATGTACAAGGGTAATTGTAACATAAAGGGAATAAATGAGAAAAGATAACACTCACATATTAAAAGCATTGCAGGCATCCAGGCTAGTGCAGTTTCCATACATCCCAGTCCATGGGATGTACCAGCTCTTCCAGGACAATAGGACAAAGCAGTCCAGAGGGAGAAATCAGCAAAAAGTGACTCCTCAGAGCCTGCCAGACACTTAAAACATTAAGGCTGTGACATCACAGAAAGGCTGGCTTATCCAGACCCTCCTCTCTCTACATTCTGCCTAAACTTTAAACTATTCTCTCTAATTTCTATAACTTCACTACAAAACATGACAGAGTCATACCAAACCCATAATTCATCTCGGATTAACGTGAGCATTCTAATGAGATCAAATATGTCCTATCTGGGATACATATTTACAGAGAAAACCCTACTTCTTTACCAGATGGAGTTAGAAACTCGTGTTTCGCGGGTTGTGTAGATACATCGAGTGAGAATAAAAATATATATTTTCGTATTTCTAGCTTAAATCGTTTGCCTAATATCTAACAAAAACTAGACAAAGAATCTTTCATGAATTTTTGGAGCCACTTTTCCTTATAGCTGAACAAGAGCTTACACAGGAAATGCTAGTCGTAAATTCCGTTCGGCAATAAAACCTCTCTTCCCCCATACTCTCAGAGAAGGACAGCCAGGAATTTGCAGCTACAAACTGTTACTCCAAGAAGGGGCTTAGCCCACACAGGCTAGAGAACTACTTATGATATTTCATACCATATCGTGACACCTCCCCCTTTTGGTGTGCGCTAGGGAGGTAGAACCCGACGGTATGCCTCCATGGGCACCTCAGTAGGTTCACCCTGGCGGGAGAGTCCATCTGCATTCCCATGCTCCCTGCCCGTTTTGTGTTCAATGGTGAAGTCAAACTGCTGAAGGGCAAGGCTCCAGCGTAGCAACCTGCCGTTGGTTCCACACATGGCGTTTAGCCAGCGAAGAGGGTTGTGGTCGGTCACCACAGTGAAAGTGTGACCATACAAGTAGGGCTGCAAGCGCTGCAGGGCCCAGACTAGGGCCAGGCACTCCTTCTCAATTGTGGAGTAGGCCACTTCCTTCGGCAAAAGTTTCCGACTCAGGTATAACACGGGGTGCTCTTGGTCCTCCGAGTCAACCTGGCTGAGTACAGCACCAAGGCCAAACTCGCTGGCGTCGGTCTGCACCAAGAACGGTCGACTGCTGTCGACTGCTTTCAACACAGGGGCGTTGCACAGTGCGGTTTTCAACGCCTTGAAAGCCCCCTCACAGCCATCTGTCCAGTTGACGATGTGGGGTAGCTTCTTCCGGGTGAGGTCCGTCAAAGGTTTTGCCAGGCTACTATAGTGCTGTACGAAGCGCCTATAGTACCCTGCAGTGCCCAAGAAGGACATCACCTGTTTCTTGGTCACGGGAGTGGGCCAGTTCACGATCGCGCCCACTTTCTCCGGCTCTGGCTTCAGGGTGCCTCCGCCTACCCGGTGTCCTAGGTAGTGAACCTCCCTCTTGCCCATCTGACACTTCCCCGGCTTGATAGTCAGTCCTGCTTGGTGAATCCGCCTGAGCACCTCCTCGAGATGCTGCAGGTGTTCCTTCCAGGAGGGACTGAAAATGGCAATGTCATCCAAGTACGCCACGGCGTACGTCTCCAGTCCCTGAAGCAGGCAGTTGATCATCCGCTGGAAAGTGGCAGGGGCATTCTTCATGCCGAAGGGCATGACCGTGGACTCGTACAGTCCAAAGGGTGTGATAAAGGCGGACTTCTCCTGCGCCTCGGGGCTCAGGGGAATCTGCCAGTATCCTCTACTCAAATCCATTATTGTCAGGTATTTTGCGCCAGCTAACTTCTCAAGCAGCTCCTCGATGCGCGGCATTGGGTGCGCATCCGAGGCTGTGATGGCGTTGAGCCCCCTGTAGTCCACGCAGAACCGTGTGGTCCGGTCCTTCTTTGGCACGAGAACTACAGGCGATGCCCACGCGCTCTTTGACCTTCGAATCACCCCCAGCTGTAACATCTCATCGATCTCTTGGCGCATAGTCTGCTGCACCTGGTCAGAGATTCGATAGGGTGTTCGCCGTAGTGGGGCGTGATTCCCGGTGTCCACCTCGTGGACTGCTAACTCAGTCCTCCCAGGTCGGTTGGAGAACACGACCCGGAAAGGTTCCAGGGTGGTTTGCAACTGCACCCGCTGGGGTTCAGTTAACGAGGCGCTTACCTCCACATCCTCGATGGACCCATTGGCCTTGGCTTGGGCCAGCAAGTCCAGGAGGGTGTCTTCCTCACCGTCTTCGGGCAAGCTGCAGACTGGTAGGACGAAAGGTTCACGTTCGTGATGAGCCTTCATCATGTTGACGTGAAAGGCCTTTCGCCTACCCCGAGCGTGGTCAAGCGTGACCACGTACGTGACCGGGTTGAGCTGTTGGTGGACGACGTACGGGCCCTCCCAGGCTGCCTGAAGCTTATCCGTTGGTACGGGGACCAGCACCCACACCTTTTGACCCACGTGGTAGGTCCGCTCCCGGGCGTTCTGGTCGTACCAGTGCTTCTGATCAGCCTGAGCCTGCGTCATGTTGTCATGCACCAACTGCGTCAAGGTCTGCATCTTGTCACGGAAGCGCATGACATACTCCACTATGGACACTTCAGAAGGGTTCGGCTCCTCTTCCCAGGATTCTCTTACCAACCCAAGGGGTCCCCGAACTCGCCTGCCATACAGGAGCTCGAAGGGGGAGAACCCCGTCGAGGCCTGCGGAACCTCTCGGTAAGCGAACAGCAGGTGTGGGAGGTACCGCTCCCAGTCGCGCCCTTGAGTCTCAACCAGCATGCGTAGCATCTGTTTGAGGGTACCATTGAAGCGTTCACACAAGCCATTGGTCTGTGGGTGGTACGCACTCGATACCAGGTGCTTCACCTGCATTTTCTTACAGAGAGCCTCCATTAGGCGAGACATAAATTGGGTCCCTTGATCAGTAAGCATTTCCCTGGGAAATCCTACACGTGAAAAGATGGCCAACAGGGCATCTGCCACCTTATCTGCCCTAGTTGAGGACAGAGCTACTGCCTCTGGGTACCGGGTAGCGTAGTCTACCACAGTAAGGATGTATTGCTTTCCAGAGCTGCTGGGGACGGCCAGCGGGCCCACAATGTCCACCGCGATCCTCTGGAAAGGCTCCTCTATCACTGGCAAAGGGATCAGGGGAGCCTTAAGAGCAGGCCCCGCCTTCCCCACTCTTTGACAGGTGACACAGGAGCGGCAGTAGTTTGACACATCTGTCCCCATCTTAGGCCAATAGAAGTGTTGAGACAGCCGGGCCTTAGTTTTGCTGATCCCCAAGTGTCCAGCTAGCGGGATCTCATGGGCAATCCGCAACAACTCACCCCGGAATTGCTGCGGGACGACCAGCTGTCTTTCCCTCAACCACTCCTTTTGTGATTCTCCGGGTACTGTCTCCCGGTACAACCTTCCTCGTTCCCAGAACACCTTCTCCTTATCAGTCACGGAGGTGGGCGTCTCGGCGAGTTGTCTCAAACTCTCTAGGCTCGCATCTGTGTGCAGAGCGGCCTGAAACTCCTGGCTAGGGGAAGCCAAAAGCGACGTCAGGGTCCCTTCCCCACGGGAACCCTCTTGGACCTGCTCTGGGTCCACCTCTGGTTCAGTCACAGTGGGGACTGAGGAGGGTCCGGAAGGCAGACAGTTATCTGCGTTCCGGGCACTCTGACTGCGGGTGACAGCAGCTACGTAGGCTGTCTCCCCGGGGATTTCTACAGGCCCATCAGCCGGCGCTGCTATGGGCTCTACCTCCCCATCCACCCCCAACACTCCAGGGGCATTGCTACTTATGGGCCAGTTACCTTCCTCGGTGGCACTGGTCACTTTCATGGCGTCACCTTGCTCATGGTTCCCATGCTTCTCCCCATTTCCTGTAGCACCGACACTTGCCCCTGTTAGGGGTTCCTCAGCCGTCTCACTCCGCAGAGCGACGTGGCTGGGCACGCCTGTACCTATGGACACATTAACCTTCACAGAAAAATCATCAGGTTCCGCTGGCACAGGTACAACATTTTCACCCTCAATCCTAGGGAAAAAATGGTTATTAGATGCATCATTACAAGATAAAGCATGGTCAGGTAACACATGCGATTTCCCATCATCATCATCATCATCAGGGTTAACGTCACCCTTATTAGTAGATTGGGGAGGGGTGTCAGGGACGTAGTATGCATACATCCTCCCCAAATCAGTTCCCAACAAAACATCAGTGGGCAAATTATCCGACAGCCCCACTTCCTTCACCCCGCTCCCAGCACCCCAATCAATAAAAACCCGGGCCATCGGTAAGGGACAGCTGATGCCCCCAATCCCAGTGACAGTTAGGGTTTTCCCCGGAATGATTTCTTCAGGGGCCGCCAGTTCGGGTCGGATGAGGGTTCGTTCAGCCCCGGTGTCCTTGAGGCCTGTAGCAACATGGCCTCCCACAGTGACGGGCTGTACGTTGTCACACACCCTCCCAACCACACCACCCACAAAAAGAACTGCTGCATTAGGCCCTGGGGCCTTGGCTGGGGTGTTCTTCGGCCTGTCTGGACAGAAGGTACTGATATGCCCAGGCCGCTTGCAGGTGTGACACGTGCGAGGTTCGGTGGTAGGTCTGGTGCTGTTGGCCACAGGGCCAGGACCTCGGGTGTGCTGGCTGGCAGGGGTACTGGCGTTGGTTGCAGGCTTACCCCCTCTCCAGCTGGTGGTGACTGGCTTCCGCACTTCCGATCTACGGTTGGCCTCATAGGCATCGGCAATCTGCGCTGCTTTCGTCACGTCTTTGGGTTCTCTGTCCATCACGAACTGTCGCACCTCAGCTGGGCAAAGATGAAAGAACTGGTCTTTGATCATCAGGTCTCGCAGCTGCGCAAAGGTGGTCACTGACAGCCCTTGGGTCCACTGGTCAAAGTGGGTCCCCAGTCCATGCACCACATCACTGTAACTGTCGTGTGGGCCACGTTGGAGGGTCCGGAACTTTCTACGGTACACCTCGGGTGTAAGCTGGTACTTGGCTATCAGAGCCTGCTTGATGGCCTCATAGTCTCCATCTTGTTCTTGAGGGAGGGCAGCAAACGCCTCCAGAGCTTTACCTTTCAGCCCTGGTGTCAGGTATCGGGCCCATTCATCTGTAGGCAGCTGGTACTGCCTGCAGGCTTTCTCAAAGGCCCGCAGAAAAGTGTCCAAATCTCCGTCCTTCTCCATAACAGGAAAGTGATCAGGCCGGGGCTTCGGTGTCTGAGCGCTGCTAGGCTCACGGTTGGTCTGAGACAACCCCTGCATTTGCAGTCGGGCTAAGTGCAGCTGGTACTCCCGCTCAGCTTGCCGCTCGGCTCGCTGGGCCTGTGCCTCTCTCTCAGCTCGGGCCTCTTTCTCGGCTTGCTGGGCCTGGGCCTCCTGCCGGTATTGCTGAATCAGCTGCCGACGTCCCTCATGGTCGTCAATGGGAAATTCTTTCAAGGCCGCCTGCAGGTGGGGGTCCAATTCGCCCGGATTGCTAACAGGGCCAGCATTCAGTGGTCGGACCTCTGCTGCAGCACCATGTTCGCTGGTGCTGGCTTCTGCGGCCTCTGAGCTCTGAGATTGGTCTCGAGCGGCTTCCCATTGCACCAGATCTGCGACCAGTTGGGCTTTGTTTTTGCTTGCAAAGTCAATGTGCTGTGTCTTGCATAAGGCAACAAGGGTGTCTCTGGTCTGCTGCTCATAAAAGGTTTCTCCCAGCCCAACCATGGTTGCCAAATAAAAGATAGGATAGAAAAACGAAGAGAAAGGGAGGGGATAATTACCAGTACGCAATTGTCTCACAACTAAAAAGCACTGAGTTCGTTCTCCAAACTTATTTGCGCAGAGTCCTCGCAAGAACTTTCTGCAAGTTTTTAGTGAGAGGAATGATTACTCAAACCAAATCACTAATGCTCTAAGATATCCCACCGCTGCCACCAATTGTCACGATTCCCCTGACCGCTGTCACCAATGGGTCAGGAGTCACACCGTGACCGTCACCCCTACGTCACGGGTTGGGGTGACTTTAGGCCAACAGACGGCTATCACATGTGCAGGGGGGCTTATCTTAGTTATCCCTCCCCTCCACGATGTGATGAAAAAACACACACAAGGCTATTGACCTCTTAGTTTACAGCAGGGGCTTATTCTAGGTATCCCACTGCTTTTCTATATACCACGAACTGCAGGGATTTATGTATATCCCGCTTACAGTTCCACTTAACACTTGCAGCTCTCTGGCGCCCCCTTACTCTCAGGTCAGATTAGGTACTGCACCCTGGGTAATTAGTCGCCAGAAAGGCTGCCTGCTATGTACTGGCTATTGGGCACGCTGCAGCGACGCGATAACTACTCCCACACAGGCAGGAACAATAATTATCAAACCCGCAGTTGCTTCAGCATAATCCAACCGTCAGCACACTTTCGCTGCCACCAGCTTCGATTAAACGGGTCCGAAGCTAACCCAACACAACAGTAACAGTAGCGTATTTTCCCTTCAAGAGACTTAGGGTACGGTTTAGAGCAGGAGAACGAACTAATATATAATAGTATATCCCATTCAAAATAACTAGGCAGTGCGTTATTAAAAATAGTTTATAAAGATGTTATACATGAGACAATTGCAAATATGTACAAGGGTAATTGTAACATAAAGGGAATAAATGAGAAAAGATAACACTCACATATTAAAAGCATTGCAGGCATCCAGGCTAGTGCAGTTTCCATACATCCCAGTCCATGGGATGTACCAGCTCTTCCAGGACAATAGGACAAAGCAGTCCAGAGGGAGAAATCAGCAAAAAGTGACTCCTCAGAGCCTGCCAGACACTTAAAACATTAAGGCTGTGACATCACAGAAAGGCTGGCTTATCCAGACCCTCCTCTCTCTACATTCTGCCTAAACTTTAAACTATTCTCTCTAATTTCTATAACTTCACTACAAAACATGACAGAGTCATACCAAACCCATAATTCATCTCGGATTAACGTGAGCATTCTAATGAGATCAAATATGTCCTATCTGGGATACATATTTACAGAGAAAACCCTACTTCTTTACCAGATGGAGTTAGAAACTCGTGTTTCGCGGGTTGTGTAGATACATCGAGTGAGAATAAAAATATATATTTTCGTATTTCTAGCTTAAATCGTTTGCCTAATATCTAACAAAAACTAGACAAAGAATCTTTCATGAATTTTTGGAGCCACTTTTCCTTATAGCTGAACAAGAGCTTACACAGGAAATGCTAGTCGTAAATTCCGTTCGGCAATAAAACCTCTCTTCCCCCATACTCTCAGAGAAGGACAGCCAGGAATTTGCAGCTACAAACTGTTACTCCAAGAAGGGGCTTAGCCCACACAGGCTAGAGAACTACTTATATTTCATACCATATCGTGACAGCAAGGCTTGCACAACCTTTTCTCATAATTATCCGGGAGTGGTTCCCCACACTCCCTGTGTTTGGCCTTGGTGGAACATTTTCTCCCCTAGTAAAGAGAGAGGGAACATAAAAAGGGGCAGAGGATCATTAAGTGAACTTTCACGTAG
Organism: Ranitomeya imitator; assembly: GCF_032444005.1. NCBI lineage: Eukaryota > Metazoa > Chordata > Amphibia > Anura > Dendrobatidae > Ranitomeya > Ranitomeya imitator. The sequence continues at coordinate 154,370 of NC_091287.1, read as the reverse complement.
ATCACTAAACCCAGACGCGTGGTTCACGGTACCGTAGTGGGGGATCCTTCCTGGCCGGTGATGTTTTACGGCCTGAGGACTTGCTCGACTTATGAACACTTTTGGCTCCACCAGCACGACTACTGCCACTAGATCGCCGTTGGGAGATAGCATGGGTCTCTTCAATGGGCTGAGGCTGCTGCCGCTTCTCAAGCTGCGGTGCTTCTTGCTCCGGCGACTCCATTTGAAAAATGGGTCTGAGACACTCAACAGCTGCCATATCCTTTCTTAAATATGCCCCCAACGGTACCACCCCCGGATGGGGGTCAGCAGGATCTTCGCATGACCTGCCCGGCACCAACGCAAGGACTGGCCTCCCCCTCCCGAGGCCACGCCCCCGGCTGACAATAGGGTCCCCCCCAGGCCGTGCCGCACCCGCCTTCACCGTCAATCCAGAGGGATACGCCACCATCCGGCGCGGCTTCACCGCGCATGCCCGGTCGCGTCATCAGACTGCACCGCTGGCCGCGTCATCAGGATGCGCTGCTGGCCTTGACAGGGAACGCCCCTTCCGGTCGCGACGCCTCCATAGACACCCAGACATGCCGCCCGCCGTCCAGACCGAAGCACTCACCACCGCAGGACGCGACCAGACTCGGAAAGGCCTGCCAGACAGGGCCCCAGGAGCAGATACCATGTACTTACCGGGTACCTGCGGCGAAGGGTCATTAGGACGCAAGCCATTTCTGAAGGCTGCTTCCCTCTGCTGACACAAGGCAGTCCCCCTGCTGTGTGGTGCTTCCTGCGTCCTGGACAGTCCGAGGTAGGGTAGGGGCCCTCCCACTACCTGCGTCGGACCGAAAGGACTGGGTAGTCTTCTTTTCTTCAACCTTCACAAGGTCTGTCTGAAGAGGTTTGCCTGTCTCGGACAGGAAGCCAACTGATGCGGGAGAGAGGTGCCGCCCTTTTTATGTCTGTTTTTTTCCTGTCCCTGAAGAGCGGATCCCCTCTCTCGTGGTGCTGTCATGGCGACTGAATAAATTACATCTATAGAATGGGAGGAATAGAACTAATCAACAGCATGTGTGAAAAAACTTGGGTATACCATTAAATCACAGACTGCACATGAGTCAACAGTGAAATGCAGCAGCAATGAAAGGCAAATAGTTCTAGGATGTATTAAAAGAAGCACAGTCTAGATCACGTGAAGTAATTCTCACCCCCTACTCCTCCTTGGTCAGGCCTCATCTGGAATACTGGGTCTAGTTCTGGGCACATTTAAAAAAAGACTTCAACAAACTGGAGCAAGTTCAGAGAAGAGCGACCAGGATGGTGAGCGGACTGCAAAGTATGGTTAAAGGATGTGGGAATGTTTAGATGGCAAAGAAGAAGGATAATACAAGACTTAATAGCCGTCTACAAATATCTGAAGGGCTGTCACAGTGTAGAGGGATCATTATTATTCCTATTTGCACAAGGAAACATGAGAAGCAATGGGATGAAACAGAGGGAGAAGATACAGATTAGATATCACACAAAGGCTGGACAGACATCTGTCTGAGATGGTTTAGTGAATCCTGCATTCAGCAGGTGGTTGGACACGAGGACCCTGGAGGTTCCGATGACCCTGGAGGTTCCTTCCAACTCTAACATTCTATGAAAGTAGGTGTTATTTGAAAGTTTTCATGGGGGGGCGTGGACAAATTCCCTCTGTATGTTGCTGACCAATCATAAGATGGCACCAACTGTCAGGGAATGAAGAGCCAGCCTCCAGCAGAGATGCAAGGACAGCTCTGCTCTCACCTCCGGCAGCAGTCAGGGTAGGGTAGAACAGCTGAGCTTAGGAGTAGGGTTGAGCGAAATGGATCGGACAAATTCAAAAATCGCCGACTTTCGGCAAAGTCGGGTGTCATGAAATCTGACCCTAGTGTGGGATCGGCCATGAGGTCGGCGACCTTCGTGCCAAAGTCACGTTTCGTATAACGCTTTCAGCGCCATTTTTCAACCAATGAAGGAGGACGCAGAGTGTGGGCAGCGTGATGACATAGGTCTCGGTCCCCACCATCTTAGAGAAGGGCATGACAGTGATTGGCTTGCTTTCTGCGGCGTCACAGGGGCTATAAAGGGGCGTGCACGCCGACCGCCATCTTATATGCTGCCGATGTGAACATAGGGAAAGGTTGCTGCAGCTTCATCAGAAGAAGGGATATAGTTAGGGAGGGAAGATTAACCCCGAAAATGCTTGTGCTGTAGCGATTTCCACTGTCCAACACCACCATTTGTTTGCAGGGACAGTGGAGTTTATATTTTTGAGCATCAGCTCTGTAGCTTATTAGGCTGCCCTATAAGGCTCCCTGATAGCTGCATTGCTGTTTGCACGCCGCTGTGCAAACCAACTGCTTTTTTAAAAGCAAAAATCCTGTTGCTCCTTTCTGCACAGTTGTGTGCAGAAGTCCTTTTTATTGCTGCCATACTTGTCCTGAGATCATTGTAGGAAGATTCATGTATCATACAATTATTAGGTTCTGTAGAAGGACGTAGATCTGGGTATTTATTATGATGGAATATAGGCTGAACTGGATGGACAAATGTCTTTTTTCGGCCTTACTATGTTACTATGTTACTATGTTAAGATTGAAATTGTATTACAGCCCTTGTATTTTTTCATATATCTTCCAGCCACTTACATTGCGTTGTTTAATACACTGAGTTTTGGTTTTGGTTTTGCGCAAAGACCTTTAGCAGAGGGAAGAATCTTCAAAATTGAAATGCACACGGCTGGTCAGTGCGGACGACGCCATAATAAGCATGAGCATCCCCCTAATGCGTCTGCTGATGCAAAGTTTGACACACATTAAGGAGCAGGCGTCTGCGGCCGAGGAGGAGGGAAGCCTTGATGACAGTCAGCCATTGTCTGCTCAGGGAAGTCTCTGGGACGAGGTGGCGGGCGAAGAGGAGGAGGACAATGATGGGGATGAATATTTATGGGAGGAGGATGCTCAGGGGGCAATAGAAGCTGGTGGCGTTGCAAGGTCAGGTACAGGGTTTTTGCGGGCCACAAGTGATGTTGATTTGCAAGAAAGTGCTCCTCAACCCAGCACAAGTAGTGAATTGACACCTGGAACATTGGCCCACATGGCTGATTATGCCTTGCGTATCCTAAAAAGGGACCCCCGCATTATCAAAATGATGACCGATGACGATTACTGGTTGGCCTGCCTCCTGGATCCACAATATAAAGGGAAATTACAAAATATCATGCCACATGAGAACCTTGAGCAAATATTGGCTACCAAACAAGCAACTCTTGTAGACCGTTTGGTTCAGGCATTCCCAGCACACAGCGCCGGTGATGGTTCTCACACGAGCCGTAGGGGGCAACATGGCAGAGGTGTTAGAGGTGCACAAATCAGAAGTGGCGTTGGCCAGAGGTGTTTTCTGACCAGGTTGTGGAGTGATTTCGCAATGACCGCTGACACGACAGGTACTGCAGCATCAATTCAAAGTGACAGGAGACAACATTTGTCCAGTATGGTTACTAACTATTTTTCCGCCATTATCGATGTTCTCCCTCAACCGTCATTCCCCTTCGATTACTGGGCATCTAAAATAGACACCTGGCCAGAATTAGCAGAATATGCATTACAGGAGCTCGCTTGCCCTGCTTCTAGTGTGCTATCAGAAAGAGTATTCAGTGCTGCAGGTTCAATACTGACCGAAAAAAGGACTCGTCTGGCTACCCGAAATGTTGATGATCTAACCTTCATTAAAATGAACCAATCATGGATTTCTAATTATTTTGCCCCACCTTTCCCTGCCGACACGTAACTTGCCTGAAAAATGTCTTACTTTTTGGCCTCCTCTTACTGACTTCTCAAATTCCTCTATTTGCAGCTGCTGAATGTCCACCATAGGCCATTTTTATACCTCCCTAAATGGGCTGACTCCCCCCACGGGGCCGTGGTCACCACCTGGCGCAAGCACCCGTGCGAGTGCCGTTTGCCTGGACAGGTGGGTGTGCCCACTCTTGGGCGACGGCACTGGCACAGTACACAAAAGTGTCTCTGCCGGTGGGAGGCGCCCCCACCGTGCAAACACACCACCGTACTATGAGGGGCCCTGTGCCAGTGCCAACGAGTGGCCCCCCCTGCTAGCTCAGGATCACAGCACTTGCAAAGTTGAAATACTTACCTTTCCCTGCTCCACTGCCGTGACGTATTCCGCGTTTCCTGGGCCCACGAAAATCTTGAGCCAGCCCTACCCCCCACAACTTTAGCCAAATGATCCTGTTTTCAATGCCTAACTATTATTATAAAGTAAATTAAGATTGACAAAGCTTAAGAAATACAAATTGATGTTTTGGCATTAAAATGGGCACTGTAGGTGTTTTGCTGTCCTCCACTCACTGCCGACTTTGATTCCCCATTGACTTGCATTGGGTTTCGTGTTTCGGTCGACCCCCGACTTTTCACAATAATCGGCCGATTTCACCCGACCCGACTTTTGACAAAGTCGGGTTTTGCGAAACCCGACTCGATCCTAAAAAAGGAAAAGTCGCTCAACCCTTCTTAGGAGGATTTGTAATGTGACACAGCCATCAACTCGCCTCTTCCCATAGACCTGTCCCCTCCGGTGTGCTGCCCCTCCCCCACACTGTCCAGGGATGTGTCTGAATCACACTTATGTCACTGTGCTCAGGGCGCTGTGAGGTCCCACACAGGAGGAACCGGCCTGTTCTGGGCTCCTCCTGTAAGAGACATAATGACAGCTCTGGTGTCACTGCAGAGCCAGGACAAGCTGCCCAAGCATGGCAGAGAAGTGCTACAGAAGTGCTACAGGGGCGTCTCACAGCATTAGAATATCATCAGCTGAATTCATTACAAGTTCTTCAATACAAAAAGTGAATCTCATATTATAGAGTCATTACACACAGAGTGATCTACTCCACATGTTTATTTCTGTTAATGTTGATGATTATGGCTTACAGCCAATGAAAACCCAAAAGTCATTATCTCAGTAAATTAGAATACTTTATAACACCGGCTTGAAAAATGATTGTAAAATCCGAAATGTTCCCTCCTGAAATGTATGATCAGTAAATGCCCTCAGTACTTGGTCGCGGCTCCTTGTGCATCAATTACTGCATCAATGCAGCGTGGCATGGAGGCGATCAGCCTGTGGCACTGCTGAGGGGTTATGGAAGCCCAGGTCGCTTTGATAGCAGCCTTCAGCTCGTCTGCATTGTTGGGTCTGGTGTCTCATCTTCCTCCTGACAATACTCCATACATTCTCTATGGGGTTAAGGTCAGGCGAGTTTGCTGCCAATCCAGCCCAGTGATACTGTTGTTTTTACACCAGGTATTGGTACTTTTGGCCGTGTGGACAGGGGCCAAGTCCTGCTGGAGAATGACATTTCCATCTCCAAAAATCTTGTCGGCAGAGGGAAGCATGAAGAGCTCTACAATGTCCTGGTAGACGGCTGCGCTGACTTTGGGCTTGATAAAACCCAGTGGACCTACACCAGCAGATGACATGGCTCCCAAACCATCACTGAAATAATTCCACTTTCCGATGATATTCTAATTTAGTGAGAAGCTCCTGTGTATCGCCGCGGCACAGCAGACATCACAGGGAGGATCGGTCCGCACACAAGGAGGATCGGTCCGCACACAGGGAGGATCGGTCCGCACACAGGGATCCGTGGCAGCAGGGGTCAAACATGTGTGAAGATAACAACCGGCGTGTCAAAAAATGGCTGAAACATCATCAATGAACATTGTACAAAACAACCAGCAGAGACCGCGCCACACTGCCACAGCCGGGGGGGACCGCGCCACACTGCCAAGGGGACCGCGCCACCCTGCCTCAACCTTACCAGCTCATCCGGACACACGCCCCTCACCCGGCGGAGCCCCGGACACGCGCCCCTCACCCGGCGGATCCCCCGGACACGCGCCCCTCACCCGGCGGGCCCCCGGACACGCGCCCCTCACCCGGCGGGCCCCCGGACACGCGCCCCTCACCCGGCGGACCCCCGGACACGCGCCCCTCACCCGGCGGACCCCCGGACACGCGCCCCTCACCCGGCGGACCCCCGGACACGCGCCCCTCACCCGGCGGACCCCCGCCCCTCACCCGGCGGACCCCCGGACACGCGCCCCTCACCCGGCGGACTCCCGGACACGCGCCCCTCACCCGGCGGACCCCCGCCCCTCACCCGGCGGACCCCCGGACACGCGCCCCTCACCCGGCGGACCCCCGGACACGCGCCCCTCACCCGGCGGACCCCCGGACCCCCGCCCCTCACCCGGCGGACCCCCGGACCCCCGCCCCTCACCCGGCGGACCCCCGGACACGCGCCCCTCACCCGGCGGACCCCCGGACCCCCGCCCCTCACCCGGCGGACCCCCGCCCCTCACCTTCGATGGAGATGACGTGCTCCCGGATCTGGTTCTGCAGAGCGAGGTCGTCCACGCGCTCGATCAGGTCGTAGATGGCGTAGATATTGGGGTGCACGGACTCGAACCTCTGAATCTCGGCCCTGATGGCCACAGAGTTGGACAGCACATACTGGGGGGCCCCGGGGGGCTGCGCCGCGGACACGGCCCCAGAGCCAAACTGGGGGACGGTACCGAACTGGGAGGGGACGGGGGCACCGGAGACCGACACCTGGGAGGACAGGGACGACTGCGGGCTGCCGGACAGGCCGGCCGGGGAGAAATTCATGGCGACAGCGGAGACCACGGGGGCAACGGATGAATGGACGGAGGATGGGGCTGATCGTCCGCAGGGGGCGGGGACGGGAGAAGGCCCCGGGACCGAGGGAGCGACGAGACCGCCGCTGTCTCCGCTGCGAATAACGGGGACTCCGGGAGCGCGCACTCCCACACACAGAGCGCGTCCACACGCAGAGCGCGCCCACACGCAGAGCGCGCCCACACGCAGAGCGCGCCCACACGCAGAGCGCGCCCACACGCAGAGCGCGCCCACACGCAGAGCGCGCCCACACGCAGAGCGCGCCCACACGCAGAGCGCGCCCACACGCAGAGCGCGCCCACCCGTCCGCGTCACCGCCTGCGTCACCGCGCCCCCCGCAGCCGCACTTCCGGCCACACCGAGACCCCTCAGCGACGGCGCTTCCGGTCACAGCGGCGACCCCCGTATATAACACCGACCCTTGTATACAGCGCGAATATATAACACCGACCCCGTATACAGCGTATATATAACACCGACCCCGTATACAGCGTATATATAACACCGACCCCGTATACAGCGTATATATAACACCGACCCCGTATACAGCGTATATATAACACCGACCCCGTATACAGCGTATATACAACACCGACCCCGTATACAGCGTATATATAACACCTACCCGTATACAGCGTATATATAACACCGACCCCGTATACAGCGTATATACAACACCGACCCCGTATACAGCGTATATATAACACCGACCCCGTATACAGCGTATATACAACACCGACCCCGTATACAGCGTATATACAACACCGACCCCGTATACAGCGTATATATAACACCTACCCGTATACAGCGTATATATAACACCGACCCCGTATACAGCGTATATACAACACCGACCCCGTATACAGCGTATATATAACACCGACCCCGTATACAGCGTATATATAACACCGACCCCGTATACAGCGTATATACAACACCGACCCCGTATACAGCGTATATATAACACCGACCCCGTATACAGCGTATATACAACACCGACCCCGTATACAGCGTATATATAACACCGACCCCCGTATATAACACCGACCCCGTATACAGCGTATATATAACACCGACCCCGTATACAGCGCGAATATATAACACCGACCCCGTATACAGCGTATATATAACACCGACCCCGTATACAGCGTATATATAACACCGACCCCGTATACAGCGTATATATAACACCGACCCCGTATACAGCGTATATATAACACCGACCCCGTATACAGCGTATATATAACACCGACCCCGTATACAGCGTATATATAACACCGACCCCGTATACAGCGTATATATAACACCGACCCCGTATACAGCGTATATATAACACCGACCCCGTATACAGCGTATATATAACACCGACCCCGTGTACAGCGTATATATAACACCGACCCAGTATACAGCGTATATACAACACCGACCCCGTATACAGCGTATATATAACACCGACCCCGTATACAGCGTATATATAACACCGACCCCCGTATACAGCGTATATATAACACCGACCCCCGTATACAGCGTATATATAACACCGACCCCGTATACAGCGTATATATAACACCGACCCCCGTATACAGCGTATATATAACACCGACCCCGTATACAGCGTATATATAACACCGACCCCGTATACAGCGTATATATAACACCGACCCCCGTATACAGCGTATATATAACACCGACCCCGTATACAGCGTATATATAACACCGACCCCCGTATACAGCGTATATATAACACCGACCCCCGTATACAGCGTATATATAACACCGACCCCGTATACAGCGTATATATAACACCGACCCCGTATACAGCGTATATATAACACCGACCCCGTATACAGCGTATATATAACACCGACCCCCGTATACAGCGTATATATAACACCGACCCCGTATACAGCGTATATATAACACCGACCCCGTATACAGCGTATATATAACACCGACTAGGGTTGAGCGAAACGGGTCGAACATTTTCAAAAGTATATAACACCGACCCCCGTATACAGCGTATATATAACACCGACCCCGTATACAGCGTATATATAACACCGACCCCGTATACAGCGTATATATAACACCGACTCCGTATACAGCGTATATATAACACCGACCCCAGTATATAACACCGACCCCCGTATACAGCGTATATATAACACCGACCCCGTATACAGCGTATATATAACACCGACCCCCGTATACAGCGTATATATAACACCGACCCCAGTATACAGCGTATATATAACACCGACTAGGGTTGAGCGAAACGGGTCGAACATTTTCAAAAGTCGCCGACTTTTGGCTAAGTCGGGGTTTCATGAAACCCGATCCGACCCCTGTGCGGGGTCGGCCATGCGGTACGCGACTTTCGCGCCAAAGTCGCGTTTCAATGACGCGAAAAGCGCCATTTCTCAGCCAATGAAGGTAAACGCAGAGTGTGGGCAGCGTGATGACATAGGTCCTGGTCCCCACCATCTTAGAGAAGGGCATTGCAGTGATTGGCTTGCTGTCTGCGGCGTCACAGGGGCTATAAAGAGGCGTTCCCGCCGACCGCCATCTTACTGCTGCTGATCTGAGCTTAGGGAGAGGTTGCTGCCGCTTTGTCAGAAGCAGGGATAGCGTTAGGCAGGGTCCATTAACCACAAAACCGCTTGTGCTGCAGCGATTTGCACTGTCCAACACCACCCTCGGTGTGCAGGGACAGTGGAAGTTTTTTTTTTTTTTTTTTTCCCCTCAGCGCTGTAGCTCATTGGGCTGCCCTAGAAGGCTCCCTGATAGCTGCATTGCTGTGTGTACGCCGCTGTGCAAACCAACTGCTTTTTTCAAAGCACAAATCCTCTTGTTCCTTCCTTTCTGCACAGCTATCTTGTTTGTTTGTCCACACTTTTTATTTCATTTGTGCATCAGTCCACTCCTTATTGCTGCCTGCAAAACCTGGCTGAGATTACTGCAGGCAGGGAGATAGTAGCTGCCTGCCATACCTGGCTGAGATTACTGCAGGCAGGGAGATAGTAATTGTAGGACATTCCCTGTTTTTTTTTTTTTTTTTTTTTTGGTGGGAGATTAAGATTGGCAATTTGGCATTTCTGCTAGAGTGCCATCCCTGTGTGTGCCATCTCTCTCACATAGTGGGCCATAGAAAGCCTTTTCATTTTTCTGTATTTTTTTTTGTGGGGTGTATAAATTCTCCCTGATAAAAATACAGTGGGAGATTAATATTGGCCTTTGGGCTTGTGTGCCAGTCCTGAGTGTGCCATCTCTCTCACAAATAGTGGGCCATAGAAAGCCTATTTTATTTTTTTTGGGGTTTTATAAATTCTCCCTGAAAAAAAGGGAGATTAATATTGGCCTCTGGGCTTGTGTGCCAGTCCTGAGCGTGCCATCTGTGCCAGCCCTGAGCGTGCCATCTCTCTCACAAATAGTGGGCCATAGAAAGCCTATTTAATTTTTTTTTTGGTTTTATAAATTCTCCCTGAAAAAAAGGGAGATTAATATTGGCCTCTGGGCTTGTGTGCCAGTCCTGAGCGTGCCATCTGTGCCAGCCAGCCCTGAGCGTGCCATCTCTCTCACAAATAGTGGGCCATAGAAAGCCTATTAATTTTTTTTTTTGGTTTTATAAATTCTCCCTGAAAAAAAGGGAGATTAATATTGGCCTCTGGGCTTGTGTGCCAGTTGTGAGCGTGCCATCTGTGCCAGCCCTGAGCGTGCCATCTCTCTCACAAATAGTGGGCCATAGAAAGCCTATTTAATTTTTTTTTTTGTTTTATAAATTTTCCCTGAAAAAAGGGAGATTAATATTGGCCTCTGGGCTTGTGTGCCAGTTGTGAGCGTGCCATCTGTGCCAGTCCTGAGCGTGCCATCTCTCTCACAAATAGTGGGCCATAGAAAGCCTATTTAAATTTTTTTTTGGTTTTATAAATTCTCCCAGAAAAAAAGGGAGATTAATATTGGCCTCTGGGCTTCTGTGCCAGTCCTGAGCGTGCCATCTGTGCCAGTCCTGAGCGTCCCATCTCTCTCACAAATAGTGGGCCATAGAAAGCCTATTTTATTTTTTTTGGGGGTTTTATAAATTCTCCCTGAAAAAAAGGGAGATTAATATTGGCCTCTGGGCTTGTGTGCCAGTCCTGAGCGTGCCATCTGTGCCAGTCCTGAGCGTGCCATCTCTCTCACAAATAGTGGGCCATAGAAAGCCTATTTATTTTTTTTTTTTGTTTTATAAATTTTCCCTGAAAAAAGGGAGATTAATATTGGCCTCTGGGCTTGTGTGCCAGTTGTGAGCGTGCCATCTGTGCCAGTCCTGAGCGTGCCATCTCTCTCACAAATAGTGGGCCATAGAAAGCCTATTTAAATTTTTTTTTGGTTTTATAAATTCTACCAGAAAAAAAGGGAGATTAATATTGGCCTCTGGGCTTCTGTGCCAGTCCTGAGCGTGCCATCTGTGCCAGTCCTGAGCGTCCCATCTCTCTCACAAATAGTGGGCCATAGAAAGCCTATTTTTTTTTTTTTTTGGGTTTTAGAAATTCTCCCTGGAAAAAAAAAGGGAGATTAATATTGCCCTTTGGGCTTGTGTGCCAGTACTAAGCGTTCCATCTCTCTCTCTCTCTCTCTCAGTCAGTGGGCCATAGAACGCCTATTTTTGGTTTTATTTGTTTTCTAAATTCTCCCTGAAAAAATCATTTTATTTTATTTGGTTTCTAAATTCTTCCTGATAAAATCACATTTTTTTAATTATTTTTTTTTCTAAAGTCTCCCTGAAAAAAAAAAAAAAAACAGTGGGAGATTAATATTGGCCTTTCTGCTTGTGTGCCAGTCTTGACTCCTGTGTGCGTCATCTCTCAGTCAGTGGGCCATAGAACGCCTATTTTTGGTTTTATTTGTTTTCTAAATTCTCCCTGAAAAAATCATTTTATTTTATTTGGTTTCTAAATTCTTCCTGATAAAATCACATTTTTTTTATTATTTTTTTTTCTAAAGTCTCCCTGAAAAAAAAAAAAAAAACAGTGGGAGATTAATATTGGCCTTTCTGCTTGTGTGCCAGTCTTGACTCCTGGGTGCGTCATCTCTCAGTCAGTGGGCCATAGAACGCCTATTTTTGGTTTTATTTGTTTTATAAATTCTCCCAGAAAAAATCATTTTATTTTATTTGGTTTCTAAATTCTTCCTGATAAAATCACATTTTTTTTATTATTTTTTTTTCTAAAGTCTCCCTGAAAAAAAAAAAAAAAAACAGTGGGAGATTAATATTGGCCTTTCTGCTTGTGTGCCAGTCTTGACTCCTGGGTGCGTCATCTCTCAGTCAGTGGGCCATAGAACGCCTATTTTTGGTTTTATTTGTTTTATAAATTCTCCCAGAAAAAATCATTTTATTTTATTTGGTTTCTAAATTCTTCCTGATAAAATCACATTTTTTTTATTATTTTTTTTTCTAAAGTCTCCCTGAAAAAAAAAAAAAAAAACAGTGGGAGATTAATATTGGCCTTTCTGCTTGTGTGCCAGTCTTGACTCCTGGGTGCGTCATCTCTCAGTCAGTGGGCCATAGAACGCCTATTTTTGGTTTTATTTGTTTTATAAATTCTCCCTGAAAAAATCATTTTATTTTATTTGGTTTCTAAATTCTTCCTGATAAAATCACATTTTTTTTATTATTTTTTTTTCTAAAGTCTCCCTGAAAAAAAAAAAAAAAAACAGTGGGAGATTAATATTGGCCTTTCTGCTTGTGTGCCAGTCTTGACTCCTGGGTGCGTCATCTCTCAGTCAGTGGGCCATAGAACGCCTATTTTTGGTTTTATTTGTTTTATAAATTCTCCCAGAAAAAATCATTTTATTTTATTTGGTTTCTAAATTCTTCCTGATAAAATCATATTTTTTTTATTATTTTTTTTTCTAAAGTCTCCCTGAAAAAAAAAAAAAAAAAAAAAAAAACAGTGGGAGATTAATATTGGCCTTTCTGCTTGTGTGCCAGTCTTGACTCCTGGGTGTGCCATCTCTCTCTCTCTCTCTCTCTCTCTCCAATTGTGGTCCATAGAAAGCCTACATTTTTTTTCCTTGATTTGGGTTCCAAAATCTACCAGAGAAAATAACTCCATCAATCATTGGTAGAAAAATATTGGCCTCTGGGCTTGTGTGCCACTCCTGATTCCTGTGTGCGTCATCTCTCACTCAGTGGCCCATAGAAAGCATATAGTTTGTTACATTTGTTTTCTAAATTCTCCCTGCAAAAATCTTTTTTTTTTTTTTGGGGGGGTTTCTAAAGTGTTCCTGAAAAAAATAAAAATAAAAAAAAAATAATAGTGTGACATTAATATTAACATTTGTGCTTCAGTGACAGTCCTGCGTGTGGGGCATCTCTCTAATTTGCAGCCACCAAAAAAAGAGTGTGTAACATTGGGCCTGATTTTCGCTGTGGTCTCACCAACCTGTAAAGGGGTAGCTAAATCATACTGAAGTTATAGCTCACCGTGTAAGTTGTGTGACTGCAACAAATAACGTTAGTTTGGTTACGTTTTTAAAACAATGAGGAAGTCTAGTGGAAGAGGTCGTGGCCGGGGGCGTTCATTGTCAGCTGGTAATGAGGGTAGTGGTAGTGGTGGAGCATCAGGTGGTCGTGGGGGAAAAAATATTGCACCTAAGTCTGGAGCTGTGGAGCCAGGTTCGTCGTCCGGCTACACAAGGCCTCGAACGCTCCCTTTTCTGGGATTAGGAAAACCGCTTTTAAAGCCGGAGCAGCAAGAGCAAGTTTTGGCTTATCTTGCTGACTCAGCCTCTAGCTCTTTTGCCTCATCTCGTGAAACTGGTAAAAGTAAAAGCAGCGCGTCGTTAGTGGATGTTCACGGTCAGGGACAAGTCACTTCCTTGTCCTCTTCAGCAAAAACAACAACAGAGAAGAATGCAGCAGGCGACACAACGGGTTACTCCATGGAGCTCTTTACACATACCGTCCCTGGCTTAGAAAGTGAAGCAGTTAACAGTCCATGCCCATTACAAATTGAATCTGACATGGAGTGCACTGACGCACAGCCACAGCCAGACTACTATGCTGGTCCTTTGACTCAGACCACAACATTGCCCTCGCAGGGTGCTGATCAAGAATCAGACCCTGATGAGACTATGTTGCCCCATCACGAACGCTATACCACCGAACGACACGGTGACACAAACGAAGTTGCGCAGGAGGTACAAGAAGAGTTATTAGATGACCCAGTTCTTGACCCCGATTGGCAGCCATTGGGGGAACAGGGTGCAGGCGGCAGCAGTTCTGAAGCAGAGGAGGAGGAGGGGCCGCAGCAGGCATCAACATCGCCACAGGTTCCATCTGCCGGGCCCGTATCTTGCCCAAAACGCGTGGCAAAGCCAAAACCTGGTGGAGGACAGCGTGGCCATCCGGTTAAAGCTCAGTCTGCAATGCCTGAAAAGGTATCCGATGCTAGAAAGAGTGCAGTCTGGCATTTTTTTAAACAACATCCAATTGATCAGCGCAAAGTCATCTGTCAAAAATGTTCTACTTCCTTAAGCAGAGGTCAGAATCTGAAAAGTCTCAATACTAGTTGCATGCATAGACATTTAACCACCATGCATTTGAAAGCTTGGACTAACTACCAAACGTCCCTTAAGGTTGTTGCACCCTCGGCCAATGAAGCTAGTCATCAACGCAACATCCCTTCCGGCAGTGTAGGACCACCATTTAGCGCACCACCTGCTGTATCTGTGCAGGTATCTTTGCCAGGCCAAAGCAGTCAGGGTCAGGGAATCACCAGTTTCGTAGTAGGAAACACTGCATCTAGGGCACCGGCGGCAACAATACCATCTCCCACCGTCTCTCAGTCTGCCATGTCCACCGGCACCCCCGCTAGTTCCACGATCTCCAGCTCTCCAGTCCAGCTCACCCTACATGAGACTATGGTTAGAAAAAGGAAATACTTAGCCTCGCATCCGCGTACACAGGGTTTGAACGCCCACATAGCTAGACTAATCTCGTTAGAGATGATGCCCTACCGGTTAGTTGAAAGCGAAGCTTTCAAAGACCTGATGGACTACGCTGTACCACGCTACGAGCTACCCAGTCGACACTTTTTTTTCCAGAAAAGCCATCCCAGCCCTCCACCAGCATGTTAAAGAGCGCATCGTCCATGCACTCAGGCAATCTGTGAGCACAAAGGTGCACCTGACAACAGATGCATGGACCAGTAGGCATGGCCAGGGACGTTACGTGTCCATCACGGCACACTGGGTAAATGTGGTGGATTCAGGGTCCACAGGGGACAGCAAGTTTGGGACAGTTCTGCCTAGCCCACGGTCTAGTAAACAGTTGTCTGTAGCCGTTCGCACCCCCTCCTCCTCCTCCTCCTCGTCCTCCTGCAGAAGCAAGAGCTCGTCCACAGACCGCAGTCGCACAAACACTCCATCCGCACCTGCCACTGTTGCACACCAGGTCTCCCATTATGGGGCAGCTACTGGCATACGTCAGCAGGCTGTATTGGCTATGAAGTGTTTGGGCGACAATAGACACACCGCGGAAGTTCTGTCCGAGTTCTTGCAGCAAGAAACGCAGTCGTGGCTGGGCACTGTAGATCTTGAGGCAGGCAAGGTAGTGAGTGATAACGGAAGGAATTTCATGGCTGCCATCTCTCTTTCCCAACTGAAACACATTCCTTGCCTGGCTCACACCTTAAACCTGGTGGTGCAGTGCTTCCTGAAAAGTTATCCGGGGTTATCCGACCTGCTCCTCAAAGTGCGTGGACTTTGCGCACATATCCGCCGTTCGCCTGTACACTCCAGCCGTATGCAGACCTATCAGCGTTCTTTGAACCTTCCCCAGCATCGCCTAATCATAGACGTTGCAACAAGGTGGAACTCAACACTGCACATGCTTCAGAGACTGTGCGAACAGAGGCGGGCTGTTATGTTTTTGTGGGAGGATACACATACACGGGCAGGCAGTAGGATGGCAGACATGGAGTTGTCAGGTGTGCAGTGGTCGAAGATTCAAGACATGTGTCAAGTCCTTCAGTGTTTTGAGGAATGCACACGGCTGGTTAGTGCAGACAACGCCATAATAAGCATGAGCATCCCCCTAATGCGTCTGCTGATGCAAAGTTTGACGCACATAAAGGATCAGGCGTCTGCACCAGAGGAAGAGGAAAGCCTTGATGACAGTCAGCGATTGTCTGGTCAGGGCAGTGTACATGACGAGGTACCGGGCGAAGAGGAGGTGGAGGATGATGGGGATGAGTATATTTTTAATGAGGAAGCTTTCCCGGGGGCACGGGAAATTGGTGGCGTGGCAAGGCCGGGTTCTGGTTTTTTGAGGGACACAAGTGACGTAGATTTGCCTGCAACTGCCCCTCAACCAAGCACAACCGCAGATTTGACAACGGGAACTTTGGCCCACATGGCGGATTATGCCTTGCGTATCCTCAAAAGGGACACACGCATTACAAAAATGATGAACGATGACGATTACTGGTTGGCCTGCCTCCTTGATCCTCGCTATAAAGGCAAATTGCAAAATATTATGCCACATGAGAACTTGGAACTAATATTAGCAACAAAACAATCAACTCTTGTTGACCGTTTGCTTCTGGCATTCCCTGCACACAGCGCCCGTGATCGTTCTCACACGAGCTCCAGGGGCCAGCAGACCAGAGGTGTTAGAGGTGCAGAAATCAGAAGTGGCGTTGGCCAGAGGGGTTTTCTGACCAGGTTGTGGAGTGATTTTTCTATGACCGCAGACAGGACAGGTACTGCAGCATCAATTCAAAGTGACAGGAGACAACATTTGTCCAGTATGGTTACAAACTATTTTTCATCCCTTATCGACGTTCTCCCTCAACCGTCATTCCCATTTGATTACTGGGCATCCAAATTAGACACCTGGCCAGAATTGGCAGAATATGCATTGCAGGAGCTTGCTTGCCCGGCAGCTAGTGTCCTATCAGAAAGAGTATTCAGTGCTGCAGGTTCAATACTAACAGAAAAAAGGACTCGTCTGGCTACCCAAAATGTAGATGATCTAACCTTCATTAAAATGAACCACAACTGGATTTCAAAATCTTTTGCCCCACCCTGCCCGGCTGACACCTAGCTTTCCTATGAAAAGGTCTTGCCTGTGGACTATTCTGAATGACTTTTCCAATCTCGTAATTTTCTTCACCTGATTGTCCAGCATACGACATGTTTCCACCTCACGAAATGGCCAAACTCCCCACACGGGGCCGTGCTATCGCCACTTTGCGCTTGGACCCTTGAGAGTGCTGTTTGTCTGAAGAGGTGGGTGTGGCCGCTTTTGGTCGACGGCACTGCCACTGGGTCCCTCATAGTACAATAAAGTGTCTCTGGCGGTGGTGGTGCGCACCCAACGTCAGACACACCGTTGTAATATGAGGGGCCCTGTGCCTGTAACGCCGGCCACAAGACAGTTCCCCCCCCCAGCTCAAACAGTGCTCTACCACTAGCAAAATTATCTCTCACAGCTTCACCAATGTGTAGTCTAGGCGCTGACATCCTTCAATGCCTGGCACTGACAATACCATTGTTTTGACATTTTTGTTATGTTAGGCCTTCGAAGCCTGTCTGCGGTCCCTTCTTTCTACAACTACTACACTGACCAGGGCACTGCTGGCCGTGTTACCCTGGAACCAATTTAAAATTGCCTACAGCCAGCCCAATTTTGTTATGTTAGGCCTTGGAAGCCTGTCTGCGGTCACTCCTTCCACTAGACTTCCACTGACCAGACCACTGCTGCCCGTGTACCCCTGGAACCAATTTAAAAGTGCCTACAGCCAGCCCAAGTTTGTTATGTTAGGCCTTGGAAGCCTGTCTGCGGTCACTCCTTCCACTAGGCCTCCACTGACCACACCACTGCTGTCCGTGTACCCCTGGAACCAATTTAAAATTGCCTACAGCCATGTGTTATTATTTTAGGCCTTCGATGCCTGTCTGCGGTCACTCCTTCCACTAGGCCTCCACTGACCACACCACTGCTGTCCGTGTACCCCTGGAACCAATTTAAAATTGCCTACAGCCAGCCCAATTTTTTTATTTTAGGCCTTCGATGCCTGTCTGCGGTCCATTCTTTCAACTACTACTACACTGACCAGGTCACTGCTGCCCGTGTACCCCTGGAACCAATTTAAAATTGCCTTCAGCCATGTGTTATTATTTTAGGCCTTCGATGCCTGTCTGCGGTCACTCCTTCCACTAGGCCTCCACTGACCACACCACTGCTGCCCGTGTACCCCTGGAACCAATTTAAAATTGCCTACAGCCAGCCCAATTTTTTTATTTTAGGCCTTCGATGCCTGTCTGCGGTCCATTCTTTCAACTACTACTACACTGACCAGGTCACTGCTGCCCGTGTACCCCTGGAACCAATTTAAAATTGCCTACAGCCATGTGTTATTATTTTAGGCCTTCGATGCCTGTCTGCGGTCACTCCTTCCACTAGGCCTCCACTGACCACACCACTGCTGCCCGTGTACCCCTGGAACCAATTTAAAATTGCCTACAGCCAGCCCAATTTTTTTATTTTAGGCCTTCGATGCCTGTCTGCGGTCCATTCTTTCAACTACAACTACACTGACCAGGTCACTGCTGCCCGTGTACCCCTGGAACCAATTTAAAATTGCCTACAGCCATGTGTTATTATTTTAGGCCTTCGATGCCTGTCTGCGGTCACTCCTTCCACTAGGCCTCCACTGACCACACCACTGCTGCCCGTGTACCCCTGGAACCAATTTAAAATTGCCTACAGCCAGCCCAATTTTTTTATTTTAGGCCTTCGATGCCTGTCTGCGGTCCATTCTTTCAACTACTACTACACTGACCAGGTCACTGCTGCCCGTGTACCCCTGGAACCAATTTAAAATTGCCTACAGCCATGTGTTATTATTTTAGGCCTTCGATGCCTGTCTGCGGTCACTCCTTCCACTAGGCCTCCACTGACCACACCACTGCTGTCCGTGTACCCCTGGAACCAATTTAAAATTGCCTACAGCCAGCCCCATTTTTTTATTTTAGGCCTTCGATGCCTGTCTGCGGTCACTCCTTCCACTAGGCCTCCACTGACCACACCACTGCTGTCCGTGTTCCCCTGGAACCAATTTAAAATTGCCTACAGCCATGTGTTTTTATTTTAGGCCTTCGATGCCTGTCTGCGGTCCATTCTTTCAACTACTACTACACTGACCAGGGCACTGCTGGCCGTGTTACCCTGGAACCAATTTAAAAGTGCCTACAGTCAGCCCAATTTTGTTATGTTAGGCCTTCGAAGACTGTCTGCCGTCACTCCTTCCACTAGACTTCCACTGACCATACACTGCTGCCCATGTACCCCTGGAACCAATTTAAAGTGCCTACAGCCAGCCCAATTTTGTTATGTTAGGCCTTCGAAGCCTGTCTGCGGTCACTCCTTCCACTAGACTTCCACTGACCAGACCACTGCTGCCCGTGTACCCCTGGAACCAATTTAAAAGTGCCTACAGCCAGCCCAAGTTTGTTATGTTAGGCCTTGGAAGCCTGTCTGCGGTCACTCCTTCCACTAGACTTCCACTGATCAGACCACTGCTGCCCGTGTACCCCTGGAACCAATTTAAAAGTGCCTACAGCCAGCCCAAGTTTGTTATGTTAGGCCTTCGAAGCCTGTCTGCGGTCCATTCTTTCAACTACTACTACACTGACCAGGTCACTGCTGCCCGTGTACCCCTGGAACCAATTTAAAATTGCCTACAGCCATGTGTTATTATTTTAGGCCTTCGATGCCTGTCTGCGGTCACTCCTTCCACTAGGCCTCCACTGACCACACCACTGCTGTCCGTGTACCCCTGGAACCAATTTAAAATTGCCAACAGCCATGTGTTTTTATTTTAGGCCTTCGATGCCTGTCTGCGGTCCATTCTTTCAACTACTACTACACTGACCAGGGCACTGCTGGCCGTGTTACCCTGGAACCAATTTAAAAGTGCCTACAGTCAGCCCAATTTTGTTATGTTAGGCCTTCGAAGACTGTCTGCCGTCACTCCTTCCACTAGACTTCCACTGACCATACACTGCTGCCCATGTACCCCTGGAACCAATTTAAAGTGCCTACAGCCAGCCCAATTTTGTTATGTTAGGCCTTCGAAGCCTGTCTGCGGTCCATTCTTTCAACTACTACTACACTGACCAGGGCACTGCTGGCCGTGTACCCCTGGAACCAACATCAGAAAATATAAAAATAAGTATTTTGCTTATAAAAAAGAAAATACTGGTGAGATATCAAATGCAGACATTTTAACATTAAAAACAAACACACAACTAAAATCTGGTACAGTACTAAAAATGGCCACCAGCTACAATTACTTTCTCCTGCAAGTAGTTAACTGAAAGTTTTTTTAAATTGAAAACACACATATGGCATCCACCGAGTGTTGTCCTGTCGCGTCTTCTTTATATTATTGCCGAGAAGATGCAAAATAATGAAAATAATAAAATCATTAATTACCAAAATAATAGAGAAAGTCAACACCACATTGCAAATAAACATTCATTCCAAATAAAGAAGCAGGGCGCGTCCGAGGGTGAGTATATACCTAATAAGAATCTAATCACCCTCGGACGCGCAATGCTTATTTCCAACAGCCTTCCTTCCTAAGAATCAGCCCTTCCGTCGTGTAGAGAGACGTTGTGTTACACTCCAAGGTGTTCCCCAGGTTGCCTTTCCTGAGCTTCGATCTTCCGGCTCTCGTTTAGTAGTTGTTGGAAACTACACTGCATTAGGCCTTCAAATTGGGTATGGGGTGTAGAGAGATGGTATGTTACACTCCAAGGTGTTCCCCAGGTTGCCTTTCCTGAGCTTCGATCTTCCGGCTCTCGTTTAGTAGTTCTTGGAAACTACACTGCATTAGGCCTTCAAATTGGGTATGGGGTGTAGAGAGAGGGTGTGTTACACTCCAAGGTGTTCCCCAGGTTGCCTTTCCTGAGCTTCGAAATTCCGGCTCTCGTTTAGTAGTTGTTGGAAACTACACTGCATTAGGCCTTCAAATTGGGTATGGGGTGTAGAGAGAGGGTGTGTTACACTCCAAGGTGTTCCCCAGGTTGCCTTTCCTGAGCTTCGAAATTCCGGCTCTCGTTTAGTAGTTGTTGGAAACTACACTGCATTAGGCCTACAAATTTGGTATGGGGGAAACATTGGCGCATCTGCGGTCCCTCCTTCCTCTAGGCCTCCACTGACCTGTCTACTGCTGCCCGTGTTCCCCTGGAACCAATTTTAAATTGCCTACAGGCAGCCCAATTTATTATGTTAGGGCTTCGAAGCCTGTCTGCGGTCCCTCCTTCCACTAGGCCTCCACTGACCTGTCTACTGCTGCCCGTGTACCCCTTGAACCAACATCATAAAATAAAAAAAAAAGGATTTTGCTTATAAAAAAGAAAATACTGGTGAGATATCAAATGCAGACATTTTGACATTAAAAACAAACAAACAGCTAAAATCTGGTACAGTACTAAAAATGGCCACCAGCTACAATTTCTTTCTCCTGCAAGTAGTTAACTGAAAGGTTTTTTAAATTGAAAACACACATATGGCATCCACCGAGTGTTGTCCTGTCGCGTCTTCTTTATATTATTGCCGATAAGATGCAAAATAATGAAAATAATAAAATCATTAATTACCAAAATAATAGAGAAAGTCAACACCACATTGCAAATAAACATTCATTCCAAATAAAGAAGCAGGGCGCGTCCGAGGGTGAGTATATACCTAATAAGAATCTAATCACCCTCGGACGCGCAATGCTTATTTCCAACAGCCTTCCTTCCTAAGAATCATCCCTTCCGTGGTGTAGAGAGACGTTGTGTTACACTCCAAGGTGTTCCCCAGGTTGCCTTTCCTGAGCTTCGATCTACCGGCTCTCGTTTAGTAGTTGTTGGAAACTACGCTGCATTAGGCCTTCAAATTGGGTATGGGGTGTAGAGAGAGGGTTTGTTACACTCCAAGGTGTTCCCCAGGTTGCCTTTCCTGAGCTTCGATCTTCCGGCTCTCGTTTAGTAGTTCTTGGAAACTACACTGCATTAGACCTTCAAATTGGGTATGGGGTGTAGAGAGAGGGTGTGTTACACTCTAAGGTGTTCCCCAGGTTTCCTTGCCATTGCTTCGGTCTTCCGACTCTCGTTTAGTAGTTGTAGAAAAGTACACTGCATTAGGCCATACAAAATGGGTATGGGGTGGAGAGAGATGGTGTGTTACACTCCAAGGTGTTCCCCAGGTTGCCTTTCCTGAGCTTCTATCTTCAGGCTCTCATTAAATTGTGGTTAAATGGAACAACTGCATTTGGCGTACTAGTTGGTTTGGGGCCTACTATCGGTGTCTGCCACTCCTTGCTGTTCTCCTCCACTGAACAAAGCTGTGCCGCCTGTTTACTACGGTTGCCAATTTTGAACTGCATTTCGACTACTTACTGATTTGGCCCTACTCTCTGTGTCAGCCTCTCATTCCAGTTGTCCTCCACTGCAATGCCCCCTGGTTATTCCTGTGTTACCAATTTTGAACTGCATTTAGCCCACTTTCTTCTTTGGGCCTATATCTGTGTTTCCACTTCATCGTGCCCATTGCCCAGCCAGTGATAGATGAGTCTGCTGGTACATTGACCCATAACGCAACATTCCCCGTGCACGCTACACAACAACATTGTGACCCTGCTGAAAGTCAGGTTGCTCTTCCCGCATACCATACCACCTTACACGGGGACAAAGAGGAAGGTGCAGATGAAAGTGCAGGTTCCTTCATCAGGTGGGGGGAGGAATACTAGTTGGCGACGTCACTGGCACAGGGCCTCTCATAGTACGCAAAAGTGTTGCTGCCGGTGGGAGGCGCCCCCGCCGTGCAAACACACCGCTGTACTTTGAGGGGCCCTGTGCCAGTGCCAATGCCAACGAGTGGGCCCCCCCTGCTTGCTCAGGTTCACAGCACTTGCAAAGTTGAAATACTTACCTCTCCCTGCTCCACTGCCGTGACGTGGTCCAGATTTCCTGGGCCCACTAATTACTTGAACCAGCCCTACCCCCCACAACTTTAGCCAAATGACCCCCAATTTCAAATGCCTTCCAATTATTATAAGGTAAATTACGCTTGACAAGCTTCATTAAGAAGAATGGATGGTTTTGACATTAAAATGGGCACTCTAGGTGTTTTCCTGGCCCCCACTCACTGCCGACTATGCTGCCCCATTGACTTGCATTGGGTTTCGTGTTTCGGTCGATCCCGACTTTACGTCATAATCGGCCGATTTCACTCGACCCGACTTTGGACATAGTCGGGTTTCGCAAAACCCGGCTCGACTCTAAAAAGGTCAAGGTCGCTCAACTCTAACACCGACCCCGTATACAGCGTATATATAACACCGACCCCAGTATACAGCGTATATATAACACCGACCCCCGTATACAGCGTATATATAACACCGACCCCGTATACAGCGTATATATAACACCGACCCCCGTATACAGCGTATATATAACACCGACCCCGTATACAGCGTATATATAACACCGACCCCCGTATACAGCGTATATATAACACCGACCCCGTATACAGCGTATATATAACACCGACCCCCGTATACAGCGTATATATAACACCGACCCCCGTATACAGCGTATATATAACACCGACCCCGTATACAGCGTATATATAACACCGACCCTAGTATACAGCGTATATATAACACCGACCCCAGTATACAGCGTATATATAACACCGACCCCGTATACAGCGTATATATAACACCGACCCCAGTATACAGCGTATATATAACACCGACCCCCGTATACAGCGTATATATAACACCGACCCCAGTATACAGCGTATATATAACACCGACCCCCGTATACAGCGTATATATAACACCGACCCCAGTATACAGCGTATATATAACACCGACCCCGTATACAGCGTATATATAACACCGACCCCCGTATACAGCGTATATATAACACCGACCCCGTATACAGCGTATATATAACACCGACCCCCTATACAGCGTATATATAACACCGACCCCCGTATACAGCGTATATATAACACCGACCCCGTATACAGCGTATATATAACACCGACCCCGTATACAGCGTATATATAACACCGACCCCCGTATACAGCGTATATATAACACCGACCCCAGTATACAGCGTATATATAACACCGACCCCGTATACAGCGTATATATAACACCGACCCCAGTATACAGCGTATATATAACACCGACCCCGTATACAGCGTATATATAACACCGACCCCGTATACAGCGTATATATAACACCGACCCCCGTATACAGCGTATATATAACACCGACCCCGTATACAGCGTATATATAACACCGACCCCGTATATAACACCGACCCCCGTATACAGCGTATATATAACACCGACCCCGTATACAGCGTATATATAACACCGACCCCCGTATACAGCGTATATATAACACCGACCCCCGTATACAGCGTATATATAACACCGACCCCGTATACAGCGTATATATAACACCGACCCCCTATACAGCGTATATATAACACCGACCCCCGTATACAGCGTATATATAACACCGACCCCGTATACAGCGTATATATAACACCGACCCCCGTATACAGCGTATATATAACACCGACCCCGTATATAACACCGACCCCGGATACAACGTATATATAACACCGACCCCCGTATACAGCGTATATATAACACCGACCCCGTATACAGCGTATATATAACACCGACCCCCGTATACAGCGTATATATAACACCGACCCCCGTATACAGCGTATATATAACACTGACCCCGTATACAGCGTATATATAACACCGACCCCGTATACAGCGCGTATATATAACACCGACCCCGTATACAGCGTATATATAACACCGACCCCGTATACAGCGTATATATAACACCGACCCTGTATACAGCGTATATATAACACCGACCCCCGTATACAGCGTATATATAACACCGACCCCGTATACAGCGTATATATAACACCGACCCCGTATACAGCGTATATATAACACCGACCCCCGTATACAGCGTATATATAACACCGACCCCGTATACAGCGTATATATAACACCGACCCCGTATACAGCGTATATATAACACCGACCCCGTATACAGCGTATATATAACACCGACCTGTATACAGCGTATATATAACACCGACCCCGTATACAGCGCGTATATATAACACCGACCCCGTATACAGCGTATATATAACACCGACCCTGTATACAGCGTATATATAACACCGACCCCCGTATACAGCGTATATATAACACCGACCCCGTATACAGCGCGTATATATAACACCGACCCCGTATACAGCGTATATATAACACCGACCCCGTATACAGCGTATATACAACACCGACCCTTGTATACAGCGCGAATATATAACACCGACCCCCGTATATAACACCGACCCCCTTATACAGCGTATATATAACACCGACCCCGTATACAGCGTATATATAACACCGACCCCTGTATACAGCGTATATACAACACCGACCCCGTATACAGCGTATATATAACACCGACCCCGTATACAGCGTATATATAACACCGACCCCGTATACAGCGTATATACAACACCGACCCCGTATACAGCGTATATACAACACCGACCCCGTATACAGCGTATATACAACACCGACCCCGTATACAGCGTATATACAACACCGACCCCCGTATATAACACCGACCCCCGTATACAGCGTATATATAACACCGACCCCTGTATACAGCGTATATATAACACCGACCCCGTATACAGCGTATATACAACACCGACCCCGTATACAGCGTATATACAACACCGACCCCCGTATATAACACCGACCCCCGTATACAGCGTATATACAACACCGACCCCCGTATACAGCGTATATACAACACCGACCCCGTATACATCGTATATATAACACCGACCCCGTATACAGCGTATATATAACACCGACCCCCGTATACAGCGTATATATAACACCGACCCCCGCATACAGCGTATATATAACACCGACCCCCGTATACAGCGGATATAACACCGACCCCGTATACAGCGTATATATAACACCGACCCCGTATACAGCGTATATATAACACCGACCCCCGTATACAGCGTATATATAACACCGACCCCGTATACAGCGTATATATAACACCTACCCGTATACATCGTATATATAACACCGACCCCGTATACAGCGTATATATAACACCTACTCGTATACAGCGTATCTATAACACCGACCCCCGTATACAGCGTATATATAACACCGACCCCCGTATACAGCGTATATATAACACCGACCCCCGTATACAGCGTATATATAACACCGACCCCGTATACGGCGTATATATAACACCGACCCCCGTATACAGCGTATATATAACACCGACCCCGTATACAGCGTATATATAACACCTACCCGTATACATCGTATATATAACACCGACCCCGTATACGGCGTATATATAACACCGACCCCAGTATACAGCGTATATATAACACCGACCCCGTATACAGCGTATATATAACACCGACCCCGTATACAGCGTATATATAACACCGACCCCCGTATACAGCGTATATATAACACCGACCCCGTATACAGCGTATATATAACACCTACCCGTATACATCGTATATATAACACCGACCCCGTATACAGCGTATATATAACACCGACCCCCCGTATACATCGTATATATAACACCGACCCCCGTATACAGCGTATATATAACACCGACCCCGTATACAGCGTATATATAACACCGACCCCGTATACAGCGTATATATAACACCGACCTAGTATACAGCGTATATATAACACCGACCCCGTATACAGCGTATATATAACACCGACCCCATATATAACACCGACCCCGTATACAGCGTATATACAACACCGACCCCGTGTACATCGTATATATAACACCGACCCCCGTATACAGCGTATATATAACACCGACCCCGTATACAGCGTATATATAACACCGACCCCCGTATACAGCGTATATATAACACCGACCCCGTATACAGCGTATATATAACACCGACCCTTGTATATAACACCGACCCCCGTATACAGCGTATATACAACACCGACCCCGTATACAGCGTATATATAACACCGACCCCGTATACAGCGTATATATAACACCGACCCCCGTATACAGCGTGTCACGATATGGTATGAAATATCATAAGTAGTTCTCTAGCCTGTGTGGGCTAAGCCCCCCCTTCTTGGAGTAACAGTTTGTAGCTGCAAATTCCTGGCTTTCCTTCTCAGAGAGTGTGGGGGTTAGAAGTTTTATGGCCGAACGGAATTTACGACTGGCATTTCCTGTGTAAGCTCTTGTCCAGCTAGAACAGGAAAAATGGCTCCAAAAATTCATGAAAGATTCTTTGTTTAGTTTTTGTTAGATATTAGGCAAACGATTTAAGCTAGAAATACGAAAATATATATTCGTAGTCCCACTCGGTGTAGGTACCCATCCCTTTAAACTCGGGTTTCTAACTCCATCTGGTAAAGAAGTAGGGATTTCTCTGTAAATAGGTATCACAGATAGGACATATTTGATCTCATTAGAATGCTCACGTTAATCTGAGATGAATGATGAGCTTTTTAGGACGCTGACATGTTTTGTAGTGAAGTTATAGAAATCAGAGGAAATAGTTTAAAGTTTCCTCAGAATGTAGAGAGAGGAGGGTCTGGATAAGCCAGCCTTTCTGTGATGTCACAGCCTTAATGTTTTAAGTGTCTGGCAGGCTCTGAGGAGTCACTTTCTGCTGATCTCTCCTTCTGGACTGTTTTGTCCTATTGTCCTGGAAGAGCTGAGTACATCCCATGGACTGGGATGTATGGAAACTGCACTAGCCTGGATGCCTGCAATGCTTTTAATATGTGAGTGTTATCTTTTCTCATTTATTCCCTTTATGTTATAATTACCCTTGTACATATTTGCAATTGTCTCATGTATAACATCTTTATAAACTATTTTTGATAACGCACTGCCTAGTTATTTTGAATGGGATATACTATTATATATTAGTTCGTTCTCCTGCTCTAAACTGTACCCTAAGTCTCTTGAAGGAAAATACGCTACTGTTACTGTTGAGTTGGGTTAGCTTCGGACCCGTTTAATCGAAGCTGATGGCAGCGAAAGTGTGCTGACGGTTGGATTATGCTGAAGCAACTGCGGGTTTGATAATTATTGTTCCTGCCTGTGTGGGAGTAGTTATCGCGTCGCTGCAGCGTGCCCAATAGCCAGTACATAGCAGGCAGCCTTTCTGGCGACTAATTACCCAGGGTGCAGTACCTAATCTGACCTGAGAGTAAGGGGGGCGCCAGAGAGCTGCAAGTGTTAAGTGGAACTGTAAGCGGGATATACATAAATCCCTGCAGTTCGTGGTATATAGAAAAGCAGTGGGATACCTAGAATAAGCCCCTGCTGTAAACTAAGAGGTCAATAGCCTTGTGTGTGGTTTTTCATCACAGCGTGGAGTGGAGGGATAACTAAGATAAGCCTCCTGCACATGTGATAGCCGTCTGTTGGCCTAAAGTCACCCCGACCCGTGACGTAGGGGTGACGGTCATGGTGTGACTCCTGACCCAGTGGTGACAGCGGTCAGGGGAATCGTGACAATTGGTGGCAAGGCGGTGGGATATCTTAGAGCATTAGTGATTTGGTTTGAGTAATCATTCCTCTCACTAAAAACTTGCAGAAAGTTCTTGCGAGGACTCTGCGCAAATAAGTTTGGAGAACGAACTCAGTGCTTTTTAGTTGTGAGACAATTGCGTACTGGTAATTATCCCTTCCCTTTCTCTTCGTTTTTCTATCCTATCTTTTATTTGGCAACCATGGTTGTGCTGGGAGAAACCTTCTATGAGCAGCAGACCAGAGACACCCTTGTCGCCTTATGCAAGTCACAGCACATTGACTCTGCAAGCAAAAACAAAGCCCAACTGGTCGCAGATCTGGTGCAATGGGAAGCCGCTCGAGACCAATCTCAGAGCTCAGAGGCCGCAGAAGCCAGCACCAGCGAACATGGTGCTGCAGCAGAGGTCCAACCACTGAATGCTGGCCCTGTTAGCAATCCGGGCGAATTGGACCCCCACCTGCAGGCGGCCTTGAAAGAATTCCCCATTGACGACCATGAGGGACGTCGGCAGCTGATTCAGCAATACCGGCAGGAGGCCCGAGCTGAGAGAGAGGCCCGAGCTGAGAGAGAGGCACAGGCCCAGCGAGCCGAGCGGCAAGCTGAGCGGGAGTACCAGCTGCAGTTAGCCCGACTGCAAATGCAGGGGTTGTCCCAGACCAACCGTGAGCCTAGCAGCGCTCAGACACCGAAGCCCCGGCCTGATCACTTTCCTGTTATGGAGAAGGACGGAGATTTGGACACTTTTCTGCGGGCCTTTGAGAAAGCCTGCAGACAGTACCAACTGCCTACAGATGAATGGGCCCGATACCTGACACCAGGGCTGAAAGGTAAAGCTCTGGAGGCGTTTGCTGCCCTCCCTCAAGAACAAGATGGAGACTATGAGGCCATCAAGCAGGCCCTGATAGCCAAGTACCAGCTTACACCCGAGGTGTACCGTAGAAAGTTCCGGACCCTCCAACGTGGCCCACACGACAGTTACAGTGATGTGGTGCATGGACTGGGGACCCACTTTGACCAGTGGACCCAAGGACTGTCAGTGACCACCTTTGCACAGCTGCGAGACCTGATGATCAAAGACCAGTTCTTTCATCTTTGCCCAGCTGAGGTACGACAGTTCGTGATGGACAGAGAACCCAAAGACGTGACGAAAGCAGCACAGATTGCCGATGCCTATGAAGCCAACCGTAGATCGGAAGTGCGGAAGCCAGTCACCACCAGCTGGAGAGGGGGTAAGCCTGCAACCAACGCCAGTACCCCTGCCAGCCAACACACCAGAGGTCCTGGCCCTGTGGCCAACAGCACCAGACCTACCCCCGAACCTCGCGCGTGTTACACCTGCAAGCGGCCTGGGCATATCAGTACCTTCTGTCCAGACAGGCCGAAGAACCCCCCAGCCAAGGCCCCAGGGCCTAATGCAGCAGTTCTTTTGGTGGGGGGTGTGGTTGGGAGGGTGTGTGACAACGTACAGCACGTCACGGTGGGAGGCCATGTTGCTACAGGCCTCAAGGACACCGGGGCTGAGCGAACCCTCATCCGACCCGAACTGGCGGCCCCTGAAGAAATCATTCCGGGGAAAACCCTAACTGTCACTGGGATTGGGGGCATCAGCTGTCCCTTACCAATGGCCCGGGTTTTTATTGATTGGGGTGCTGGGAGCGGGGTGAAGGAAGTGGGGCTGTCTGATAATTTGCCCACTGATGTGTTGTTGGGGACTGATTTGGGGAGACTGGTTGCATACTACGTTCCTGACACCCCTTCCCAATCTACTAATGAGGGTAAAGTCAACCCTGATGATGATGATGATAGGAGATCGCATGTGTTACCTGACCATGCTTTATCTTGTAATGATGCATCTAATAACCATTTTTTTCCTAGGATGGATGGTGAAAATGTTGTGCCTGTGCCAGCTGAACCTGATAATGATTTTTCTGTGAAGGTTAATATGTCCATAGGTACAGGCGTGCCCAGCCACGTCGCTCTGCGGAGTGAGACGGCTGAGGAACCCCTAACAGGGGCAAGTGTCGGTGCTACAGGAAATGGGGAGATGCATGGGAACCGTGAGGAAGGTGACGCCATGAAAGTGACCAGTGCCACCGAGGAAGGTAACTGGCCCATAAGTAGCACTGCCCCTGGAGTGTTGGGGGTGGATGGGGAGGTAGAGCCCATAGCAGCGCCGGCTGATGGGCCTGTAGAAACCCCCGGGGAGACAGCCTACGTAGCTGCTGTCACCCGCAGTCAGAGTGCCCGGAACGCAGATAACTGTCGGCCTTCCGGACCCTCCTCAGTCATTACTGTGACTGAACCAGAGGTGGACCCAGAGCAGGTCCAAGAGGGTTCCCGTGGGGAAGGGACCCTGACATCGCTTCTGGCTTCCCCTAGCCAGGAGTTTCAGGCCGCTCTGCACACAGATGCGAGCCTAGAGAGTTTTTGAGACAACTTGCCGGGACGCGCTTCTCCGAGACTGATAAGGAGAAGGTGTTCTGGGAACAAGGTAGGTTGTACCTGGAGACAGTACCCGGAGAATCACAAAAGGAGTGGTTGAGGGAAAGACAGCTGGTCGTCCCGCAGCAATTCCGGGGTGAGTTGTTGCGGATTGCCCATGAGATCCCGCTAGCTGGACACTTGGGGATCAGCAAAACTAAGGCCCGGCTGTCTCAACACTTCTATTGGCCTAAGATGGGGACAGATGTGTCAAACTACTGCCGCTCCTGTATCACTTGTCAAAGAGTGGGGAAGGCGGGACCTGCTATTAAGGCTCCCCTGATCCCGTTGCCAGTGATAGAGGAGCCTTTCCAGAGGATCGCGGTGGACATTGTGGGCCCGCTGGCCGTTCCCAGCAGCTCTGGAAAGCAATACATCCTTACTGTGGTAGACTATGCTACCCGGTACCCAGAGGCAGTAGCTCTGTCGTCAACTAGGGCAGATAAGGTGGCGGATGCCCTGTTGGCCATCTTTTCACGTGTAGGATTTCCCAGGGAAATGCTTACTGATCAAGGGACCCAATTTATGTCTTGCCTAATGGAGGCTCTCTGTAAGAGAATGCAGGTGAAGCACCTGGTATCGAGTGCGTATCACCCACAGACCAATGGCTTGTGTGAACGCTTCAATGGTACCCTCAAACAGATGCTACGCATGCTGGTTGAGACTCAAGGGCGCGACTGGGAGCGGTACCTCCCACACCTGCTGTTCGCTTACCGAGAGGTTCCGCAGGCCTCGACGGGGTTCTCCCCCTTCGAGCTCCTGTACGGCAGGCGAGTCCGGGGACCCCTTGGGTTGGTAAGAGAATCCTGGGAAGAGGAGCCGAACCCTTCTAAAGTGTCCATAGTGGAGTATGTCATGCGCTTCCGTGACAAGATGCAGACCTTGACGCAGTTGGTGCATGACAACATGACGCAGGC
This sequence comes from Ranitomeya imitator, assembly GCF_032444005.1. Taxonomy (NCBI): domain Eukaryota; kingdom Metazoa; phylum Chordata; class Amphibia; order Anura; family Dendrobatidae; genus Ranitomeya; species Ranitomeya imitator. The sequence goes on along the minus strand of NC_091287.1, from coordinate 122,543 downwards.
TCAGGCTGATCAGAAGCACTGGTACGACCAGAACGCCCGGGAGCGGACCTACCACGTGGGTCAAAAGGTGTGGGTGCTGGTCCCCGTACCAACCGATAAGCTTCAGGCAGCCTGGGAGGGCCCGTACGTCGTCCACCAACAGCTCAACCCGGTCACTTACGTGGTCACGCTTGACCACGCTCGGGGTAGGCGAAAGGCCTTTCACGTCAACATGATGAAGGCTCATCACGAACGTGAACCTTTCGTTCTACCGGTCTGCAGCTTGCCCGAAGACGGTGAGGAAGACACCCTCCTGGACTTGCTGGCCCAAGCCAAGGCCAATGGGTCCATCGAGGATGTAGAGGTAAGCGCCTCGTTAACTGAACCCCAGCGGGTGCAGTTGCAAACCACACTGGAACCTTTCCGGGTCGTGTTCTCCAACCGACCTGGGAGGACTGAGTTAGCAGTCCACGAGGTGGACACCGGGAATCACGCCCCACTACGGCGAACACCCTATCGAATCTCTGACCAGGTGCAGCAGACTATGCGCCAAGAGATCGATGAGATGTTACAGCTGGGGGTGATTCGAAGGTCAAAGAGCGCGTGGGCATCGCCTGTAGTTCTCGTGCCAAAGAAGGACCGGACCACACGGTTCTGCGTGGACTACAGGGGGCTCAACGCCATCACAGCCTCGGATGCGCACCCAATGCCGCGCATCGAGGAGCTGCTTGAGAAGTTAGCTGGCGCAAATTACCTAACAATAATGGATCTGAGTCGAGGATACTGGCAGATTCCCCTGAGCCCCGAGGCGCAGGAAAAGTCCGCCTTTATCACACCCTTTGGACTGTACGAGTCCACGGTCATGCCCTTCGGCATGAAGAATGCCCCTGCCACTTTCCAGCGGATGGTCAACCTCCTGCTTCAGGGACTGGAGAAGTACGCCGTGGCGTACTTGGATGACATTGCCATCTTCAGTCTCTCCTTTGAGGAACACCTGCAGCATCTCGAGGAGGTGCTCAGGCGAATCCACCAAGCAGGACTGACTATCAAGCCGGGAAAGTGCCAGATGGGCATGAGGGAGGTTCACTACCTGGGGCACCGGGTAGGCGGGAACACCCTGAAGCCAGAGCCTGACAAAGTGGGAGTGATCGTGAACTGGCCCACTCCCGTGACCAAGAAACAGGTGATGTCCTTCTTGGGCACTGCAGGGTACTATAGGCGCTTCGTAAAGCACTATAGTAGCCTGGCAAAACCTTTGACGGACCTCACCAGGAAGAAGCTACCTCACATTGTCAACTGGACAGATGGCTGTGAGGGGGCCTTCCAGGCGTTGAAAACCGCACTGTGCAACGCCCCTGTGTTGAAAGCAGTCGACAGCAGTCGATCGTTCTTGGTGCAGACCGACGCCAGCGAGTTTGGCCTTGGTGCTGTGCTCAGCCAGGTTGACTCGGAGGACCAAGAGCACCCCGTGTTATACCTGAGCCGGAAACTTTTGCCGAGGGAAGTGGCCTACTCCACAATCGAGAAGGAGTGCCTGGCCATAGTCTGGGCCCTGCAGCGCTTGCAGCCCTACTTGTATGGTCACACTTTCACTGTGGTGACCGACCACAACCCTCTTCGCTGGCTAAACGCCATGTGTGGAACCAACGGCAGGTTGCTACGCTGGAGCCTTGCCCTTCAGCAGTTTGACTTCACCATTGAACATAAAACGGGCAAAGCGCATGGGAATGCAGATGGACTCTCCCGCCAGGGTGAACCTACCGAGGTGCCCATGGAGGCCTACCGTGGGGTACTGCCTCCCTAGCGCACACCAAAAGGGGGAGGTGTCACGATATGGTATGAAATATCATAAGTAGTTCTCTAGCCTGAGTGGGCTAAGCCCCCCCTTCTTGGAGTAACAGTTTGTAGCTGCAAATTCCTGGCTTTCCTTCTCAGAGAGTGTGGGGGTTAGAAGTTTTATGGCCGAACGGAATTTACGACTGGCATTTCCTGTGTAAGCTCTTGTCCAGCTAGAACAGGAAAAATGGCTCCAAAAATTCATGAAAGATTCTTTGTTTAGTTTTTGTTAGATATTAGGCAAACGATTTAAGCTAGAAATACGAAAATATATATTCGTAGTCCCACTCGGTGTAGGTACCCATCCCTTTAAACTCGGGTTTCTAACTCCATCTGGTAAAGAAGTAGGGATTTCTCTGTAAATAGGTATCACAGATAGGACATATTTGATCTCATTAGAATGCTCACGTTAATCTGAGATGAATGATGAGCTTTTTAGGACGCTGACATGTTTTGTAGTGAAGTTATAGAAATCAGAGGAAATAGTTTAAAGTTTCCTCAGAATGTAGAGAGAGGAGGGTCTGGATAAGCCAGCCTTTCTGTGATGTCACAGCCTTGATGTTTTAAGTGTCTGGCAGGCTCTGAGGAGTCACTTTCTGCTGATTTCTCCTTCTGGACTGCTTTGTCCTATTGTCCTGGAAGAGCTGAGTACATCCCATGGACTGGGATGTATGGAAACTGCACTAGCCTGGATGCCTGCAATGCTTTTAATATGTGAGTGTTATCTTTTCTCATTTATTCCCTTTATGTTATAATTACCCTTGTACATATTTGCAATTGTCTCATGTATAACATCTTTATAAACTATTTTTGATAACGCACTGCCTAGTTATTTTGAATGGGATATACTATTATATATTAGTTCGTTCTCCTGCTCTAAACTGTACCCTAAGTCTCTTGAAGGGAAATACGCTACTGTTACTGTTGAGTTGGGTTAGCTTCGGACCCGTTTAATCGAAGCTGGTGGCAGCGAAAGTGTGCTGACGGTTGGATTATGCTGAAGCAACTGCGGGTTTGATAATTATTGTTCCTGCCTGTGTGGGAGTAGTTATCGCGTCGCTGCAGCGTGCCCAATAGCCAGTACATAGCAGGCAGCCTTTCTGGCGACTAATTACCCAGGGTGCAGTACCTAATCTGACTTGAGAGTAAGGGGGGCGCCAGAGAGCTGCAAGTGTTAAGTGGAACTGTAAGCGGGATATACATAAATCCCTGCAGTTCGTGGTATATAGAAAAGCAGTGGGATACCTAGAATAAGCCCCTGCTGTAAACTAAGAGGTCAATAGCCTGTGTGTGGTTTTTCATCACATTGTTAGCAGTGGAGGGATAACTAAGATAAGCCCCCCTGCACATGTGATAGCCGTCTGTTGGCCTAAAGTCACCCTGATCCGTGACGTAGGGGTGACGGTCACGGTGTGAATCCTGACCCAGTGGTGACAGCGGTCAGGGGAATCGTGACAAACACCGACCCCCGTATACAGCGTATATACAACACCGACCCCGTATACAGCGTATATATAACACCGACCCCGTATACAGCGTATATATAACACCGACCCCGTATACAGCGTATATACAACACCGACCCCCGTATACAGCGTATATACAACACCGACCCCGTATACATCGTATATATAACACCGACCCCCGTATACAGCGTATATATAACACCGACCCCCGTATACAGCGTATATACAACACCGACCCCGTATACAGCGTATATATAACACCGACCCCGTATACAGCGTATATATAACACCGACCCCGTATATAACACCGACCCCGTATACAGCGTATATACAACACCGACCCCCGTATACAGCGTATATACAACACCGACCCCGTATACATCGTATATATAACACCGACCCCCGTATACAGCGTATATATAACACCGACCCCCGTATACAGCGTATATATAACACCGACCCCGTATACAGCGTATATATAACACCGACCCCGTATACAACGTATATATAACACCGACCCCCGTATACAGCGTATATATAACACCGACCCCCGTATACAGCGTATATATAACACCGACCCCCGTATACAGCGTATATATAACACCGACCCCGTATACAGCGTATATATAACACCGACCCCCGTATACAGCGTATATATAACACCGACCCCGTATACAGCGTATATATAACACCGACCCCGTATACAGCGTATATATAACACCGACCCCGTATACAGCGTATATATAACACCGACCCCGTATACAGCCTATATATAACACCGACCCCCGTATACAGCGTATATATAACACCGACCCCGTATACAGCGTATATATAACACCGACCCCCGTATACAGCGTATATATAACACCGACCCCGTATACAGCGTATATATAACACCGACCCCCGTATACAGCGTATATATAACACCGACCCCCGTATACAGCGTATATATAACACCGACCCCGTATACAGCGTATATATAACACCGACCCCCGTATACAGCGTATATATAACACCGACCCCCGTATACAGCGTATATATAACACCGACCCCCGTATACAGCGTATATATAACACCGACCCCCGTATACAGCGTATATATAACACCGACCCCGTATACAGCGTATATATAACACCGACCCCCGTATACAGCGTATATATAACACCAACCCCGTATACAGCGTATATATAACACCGACCCCCGTATACAGCGTATATATAACACCGACCCCGTATACAGCGTATATATAACACCGACCCCGTATACATCGTATCTATAACACCGACCCCGTATACAGCGTATATATAACACCGACCCCGTATACATCGTATCTATAACACCGACCCCGTATACAGCGTATATATAACACCTACCCGTATACAGCGTATATATAACACCGACCCCCGTATACGGCGTATATATAACACCGACCCCGTATATAACACCGACCCCCGTATACAGCGTATATATAACACCGACCCCCGTATATAACACCGACCCCCCATATACAGCGTATATATAACACCGACCCCGTATACAGCGTATATATAACACCGACCCCGTATACAGCGTATATATAACACCGACCCCGTATACAGCGTATATATAACACCGACCCCGTATACAGCATATATATAACACCGACCCCGTATACATCGTATCTATAACACCGACCCCGTATACAGCGTATATATAACACCTACCCGTATACAGCGTATATATAACACCGACCCCCGTATACAGCGTATATATAACACCGACCCCCGTGTATAACACCGACCCGTATACAGCGTATATATAACACCGACCCCCGTGTATAACACCGACCCCCGTATACAGCGTATATATAACACCGACCCCTGTATACAGCGTATATATAACACCGACCCCTGTATACAGCGTATATATAACACCGACCCCGTATACAGCGTATATACAACACCGACCCTGTATACAGCGTATATATAACACCGACCCCGTATACAGCGTATATATAACACCGACCCCGTATACAGCGTATATATAACACCGACCCCCATATACAGCGTATATATAACACCGACCCCCGTATACAGCGTATATATAACACCGACCCCCATATACAGCGTATATACAACACCGACCCCGTATACAGCGTATATATAACACCGACCCCGTATACAGCGTATATATAACACCGACCCCGTATACAGCGTATATATAACACCGACCCCGTATACAGCGTATATATAACACCGACCCCCGTATACAGCGTATATATAACACCGACCCCCGTATACAGCGTATATATAACACCGACCCCGTATACAGCGTATATATAACACCGACCCCGTATACAGCATATATACAACACCGACCCCGTATACAGCGTATATACAACACCGACCCCGTATACAGCGCGTATATATAACACCGACCCCGTATACAGCGTATATATAACACCGACCCCGTATACAGCGTATATATAACACCGACCCCCGTATACAGCGTATATATAACACCGACCCCCGTATACAGCGTATATACAACACCGACCCCGTATACAGCGTATATACAACACCGACCCCGTATACAGCGTATATATAACACCGACCCCCGTATACAGCGTATATATAACACCGACCCCCGTATACAGCGTATATATAACACCGACCCCTGTATACAGCGCGAATATATAACACCGACCCCCGTATATAACACCGACCCCGTATACAGCGTATATACAACACCGACCCCGTATACAGCGTATATATAACACCGACCCCGTATACAGCGTATATATAACACCGACCCCGTATACAGCGTATATATAACACCGACCCCATATACAGCGTATATATAACACCGACCCCGTATACAGCGTATATATAACACCGACCCCGTATACAGCGTATATATAACACCGACCCCGTATACATCGTATCTATAACACCGACCCCGTATACAGCGTATATATAACACCTACCCGTATACAGCGTATATATAACACCGACCCCCGTATACAGCGTATATATAACACCGACCCCCGTGTATAACACCGACCCGTATACAGCGTATATATAACACCGTCCCCCGTGTATAACACCGTCCCCGTATACAGCGTATATATAACACCGACCCCGTATACAGCGTATATATAACACCGACCCCGTATACAGCGTATATATAACACCGACCCCGTATACATCGTATCTATAACACCGACCCCGTATACAGCGTATATATAACACCGACCCCCGTATACAGCGTATATATAACACCGACCCCCGTGTATAACACCGACCCCCGTATACAGCGTATATATAACACCGACCCCCGTGTATAACACCGACCCCGTATACAGCATATATATAACACCGACCCCGTATACAGCGTATATATAACACCGACCCCCGTATACAGCGTATATATAACACCGACCCCCGTATACAGCGTATATATAACACCGACCCCCGTATACGGCGTATATATAACACCGACCCCGTATATAACACCGACCCCCGTATACAGCGTATATATAACACCGACCCCCATGTATAACACCGACCCGTATACAGCGTATATATAACACCGACCCCCGTGTATAACACCGACCCCCGTATACAGCGTATATATCACACCGACCCCGTATACACCATATATATAACACCGACCCCGTATACAGCGTATATATAACACCGACCCCGTATACAGCGTATATATAACACCGACCCCCGTATACAGCGTATATATAACACCGACCCCCGTATACAGCGTATATATAACACCGACCCCGTATACAGCGTATATATAACACCGACCCCGTATATAACACCGACCCCCGTATACAGCGTATATATAACACCGACCCCCGTGTATAACACCGACCCCCGTATACGGCGTATATATAACACCGACCCCGTATATAACACCAACCCCCGTATACAGCGTATATATAACACCGACCCCCGTGTATAACACCGACCCGTATACAGCGTATATATAACACCGACCCCTGTATACAGCGTATATATAACACCGACCCCGTATACAGCGTATATATAACACCGACCCCCGTATACAGCGTATATATAACACCGACCCCGTATACAGCGTATATATAACACCGACCCCGTATATAACACCGACCCCGTATACAGCGTATATACAACACCGACCCGTATACAGCGTATATATAACACCGACCCCGTATATAACACCGACCCCCGTATACAGCGTATATACAACACCGACCCGTGTACAGCGTATATATAACACCGACCCCGTATACAGCGTATATACAACACCGACCCCGTATACAGCGTATATATAACACCGACCCCGTATACAGCGTATATACAACATCGACCCCGTATACAGCGTATATATAACACCGACCCCGTATACAGCGTATATATAACACCGACCCCGTATACAGCGTATATATAACACCGACCCCGTATACAGCGTATATATAACACCGACCCCGTATACAGCGTATATATAACACCGACCCCGTATACATCGTATCTATAACACCGACCCCGTATACAGCGTATATATAACACCTACCCGTATACAGCGTATATATAACACCGACCCCCGTATACAGCGTATATATAACACCGACCCCGTATACAGCGTATATATAACACCGACCCCGTATACAGCGTATATATAACACCGACCCCGTATACAGCGTATATATAACACCGACCCCGTATACAGCGTATATATAACACCGACCCCGTATACAGCGTATATATAACACCGACCCCGTATACATCGTATCTATAACACCGACCCCGTATACAGCGTATATATAACACCTACCCGTATACAGCGTATATATAACACCGACCCCCGTATACAGCGTATATATAACACCGACCCCCGTGTATAACACCGACCCGTATACAGCGTATATATAACACCGTCCCCCGTGTATAACACCGTCCCCGTATACAGCGTATATATAACACCGACCCCGTATACAGCGTATATATAACACCGACCCCGTATACAGCGTATATATAACACCGACCCCGTATACATCGTATCTATAACACCGACCCCGTATACAGCGTATATATAACACCGACCCCGTATACAGCGTATATATAACACCGACCCCCGTGTATAACACCGACCCCCGTATACAGCGTATATATAACACCGACCCCCGTGTATAACACCGACCCCGTATACAGCGTATATATAACACCGACCCCGTATACAGCGTATATATAACACCGACCCCCGTATACAGCGTATATATAACACCGACCCCCGTATACGGCGTATATATAACACCGACCCTGTATACAGCGTATATATAACACCGACCCCGTATACAGCATATATATAACACCGACCCCGTATACAGCGTATATATAACACCGACCCCCGTATACAGCGTATATATAACACCGACCCCCGTATACGGCGTATATATAACACCGACCCCGTATATAACACCGACCCCCGTATACAGCGTATATATAACACCGACCCCCGTATACAGCGTATATATAACACCGACCCCCATATACAGCGTATATACAACACCGACCCCGTATACAGCGTATATATAACACCGACCCCGTATACAGCGTATATATAACACCGACCCCGTATACAGCGTATATATAACACCGACCCCCATGTATAACACCGACCCGTATACAGCGTATATATAACACCGACCCCCGTGTATAACACCGACCCCCGTATACAGCGTATATATCACACCGACCCCGTATACACCATATATATAACACCGACCCCGTATACAGCGTATATATAACACCGACCCCGTATACAGCGTATATATAACACCGACCCCCGTATACAGCGTATATATAACACCGACCCCCATATACAGCGTATATATAACACCGACCCCGTATACAGCGTATATATAACACCGACCCCGTATATAACACCGACCCCCGTATACAGCGTATATATAACACCGACCCCCGTGTATAACACCGACCCCCGTATACGGCGTATATATAACACCGACCCCGTATATAACACCGACCCCCGTATACAGCGTATATATAACACCGACCCCCGTGTATAACACCGACCCGTATACAGCGTATATATAACACCGACCCCTGTATACAGCGTATATATAACACCGACCCCGTATACAGCGTATATATAACACCGACCCCCGTATACAGCGTATATATAACACCGACCCCGTATACAGCGTATATATAACACCGACCCCGTATATAACACCGACCCCGTATACAGCGTATATACAACACCGACCCGTATACAGCGTATATATAACACCGACCCCGTATATAACACCGACCCCCGTATACAGCGTATATACAACACCGACCCGTGTACAGCGTATATATAACACCGACCCCGTATACAGCGTATATACAACACCGACCCCGTATACAGCGTATATATAACACCGACCCCGTATACAGCGTATATACAACATCGACCCCGTATACAGCGTATATATAACACCGACCCCGTATACAGCGTATATATAACACCGACCCCGTATACAGCGTATATATAACACCGACCCCGTATACAGCGTATATATAACACCGACCCCGTATACAGCGTATATATAACACCGACCCCGTATACATCGTATCTATAACACCGACCCCGTATACAGCGTATATATAACACCTACCCGTATACAGCGTATATATAACACCGACCCCCGTATACAGCGTATATATAACACCGACCCCGTATACAGCGTATATATAACACCGACCCCGTATACAGCGTATATATAACACCGACCCCGTATACAGCGTATATATAACACCGACCCCGTATACAGCGTATATATAACACCGACCCCGTATACAGCGTATATATAACACCGACCCCGTATACATCGTATCTATAACACCGACCCCGTATACAGCGTATATATAACACCTACCCGTATACAGCGTATATATAACACCGACCCCCGTATACAGCGTATATATAACACCGACCCCCGTGTATAACACCGACCCGTATACAGCGTATATATAACACCGTCCCCCGTGTATAACACCGTCCCCGTATACAGCGTATATATAACACCGACCCCGTATACAGCGTATATATAACACCGACCCCGTATACAGCGTATATATAACACCGACCCCGTATACATCGTATCTATAACACCGACCCCGTATACAGCGTATATATAACACCGACCCCGTATACAGCGTATATATAACACCGACCCCCGTGTATAACACCGACCCCCGTATACAGCGTATATATAACACCGACCCCCGTGTATAACACCGACCCCGTATACAGCGTATATATAACACCGACCCCGTATACAGCGTATATATAACACCGACCCCCGTATACAGCGTATATATAACACCGACCCCCGTATACGGCGTATATATAACACCGACCCTGTATACAGCGTATATATAACACCGACCCCGTATACAGCATATATATAACACCGACCCCGTATACAGCGTATATATAACACCGACCCCCGTATACAGCGTATATATAACACCGACCCCCGTATACGGCGTATATATAACACCGACCCCGTATATAACACCGACCCCCGTATACAGCGTATATATAACACCGACCCCCGTATACAGCGTATATATAACACCGACCCCCATATACAGCGTATATACAACACCGACCCCGTATACAGCGTATATATAACACCGACCCCGTATACAGCGTATATATAACACCGACCCCGTATACAGCGTATATATAACACCGACCCCCGTATACAGCGTATATATAACACCGACCCCCGTATACAGCGTATATATAACACCGACCCCGTATACAGCATATATACAACACCGACCCCGTATACAGCGTATATACAACACCGACCCCGTATACAGCGCGTATATATAACACCGACCCCGTATACAGCGTATATATAACACCGACCCCGTATACAGCGTATATATAACACCGACCCCCGTATACAGCGTATATATAACACCGACCCCCGTATACAGCGTATATACAACACCGACCCCGTATACAGCGTATATACAACACCGACCCCGTATACAGCGTATATATAACACCGACCCCCGTATACAGCGTATATATAACACCGACCCCCGTATACAGCGTATATATAACACCGACCCCTGTATACAGCGCGAATATATAACACCGACCCCCGTATATAACACCGACCCCGTATACAGCGTATATACAACACCGACCCCGTATACAGCGTATATATAACACCGACCCCGTATACAGCGTATATATAACACCGACCCCGTATACAGCGTATATATAACACCGACCCCATATACAGCGTATATATAACACCGACCCCGTATACAGCGTATATATAACACCGACCCCGTATACAGCGTATATATAACACCGACCCCGTATACATCGTATCTATAACACCGACCCCGTATACAGCGTATATATAACACCTACCCGTATACAGCGTATATATAACACCGACCCCCGTATACAGCGTATATATAACACCGACCCCCGTGTATAACACCGACCCGTATACAGCGTATATATAACACCGTCCCCCGTGTATAACACCGTCCCCGTATACAGCGTATATATAACACCGACCCCGTATACAGCGTATATATAACACCGACCCCGTATACAGCGTATATATAACACCGACCCCGTATACATCGTATCTATAACACCGACCCCGTATACAGCGTATATATAACACCGACCCCCGTATACAGCGTATATATAACACCGACCCCCGTGTATAACACCGACCCCCGTATACAGCGTATATATAACACCGACCCCCGTGTATAACACCGACCCCGTATACAGCATATATATAACACCGACCCCGTATACAGCGTATATATAACACCGACCCCCGTATACAGCGTATATATAACACCGACCCCCGTATACAGCGTATATATAACACCGACCCCCGTATACGGCGTATATATAACACCGACCCCGTATATAACACCGACCCCCGTATACAGCGTATATATAACACCGACCCCCATGTATAACACCGACCCGTATACAGCGTATATATAACACCGACCCCCGTGTATAACACCGACCCCCGTATACAGCGTATATATCACACCGACCCCGTATACACCATATATATAACACCGACCCCGTATACAGCGTATATATAACACCGACCCCGTATACAGCGTATATATAACACCGACCCCCGTATACAGCGTATATATAACACCGACCCCCGTATACAGCGTATATATAACACCGACCCCGTATACAGCGTATATATAACACCGACCCCGTATATAACACCGACCCCCGTATACAGCGTATATATAACACCGACCCCCGTGTATAACACCGACCCGTATACAGCGTATATATAACACCGACCCCGTATACAGCGTATATATAACACCGACCCCCGTATACAGCGTATATATAACACCGACCCCGTATACAGCGTATATATAACACCGACCCCGTATATAACACCGACCCCGTATACAGCGTATATACAACACCGACCCGTATACAGCGTATATATAACACCGACCCCGTATATAACACCGACCCCCGTATACAGCGTATATACAACACCGACCCGTGTACAGCGTATATATAACACCGACCCCGTATACAGCGTATATACAACACCGACCCCGTATACAGCGTATATATAACACCGACCCCGTATACAGCGTATATACAACATCGACCCCGTATACAGCGTATATATAACACCGACCCCGTATACAGCGTATATATAACACCGACCCCGTATACAGCGTATATATAACACCGACCCCGTATACAGCGTATATATAACACCGACCCCGTATACAGCGTATATATAACACCGACCCCGTATACATCGTATCTATAACACCGACCCCGTATACAGCGTATATATAACACCTACCCGTATACAGCGTATATATAACACCGACCCCCGTATACAGCGTATATATAACACCGACCCCGTATACAGCGTATATATAACACCGACCCCGTATACAGCGTATATATAACACCGACCCCGTATACAGCGTATATATAACACCGACCCCGTATACAGCGTATATATAACACCGACCCCGTATACAGCGTATATATAACACCGACCCCGTATACATCGTATCTATAACACCGACCCCGTATACAGCGTATATATAACACCTACCCGTATACAGCGTATATATAACACCGACCCCCGTATACAGCGTATATATAACACCGACCCCCGTGTATAACACCGACCCGTATACAGCGTATATATAACACCGTCCCCCGTGTATAACACCGTCCCCGTATACAGCGTATATATAACACCGACCCCGTATACAGCGTATATATAACACCGACCCCGTATACAGCGTATATATAACACCGACCCCGTATACATCGTATCTATAACACCGACCCCGTATACAGCATATATATAACACCGACCCCGTATACAGCGTATATATAACACCGACCCCGTATACGGCGTATATATAACACCGACCCCCGTGTATAACACCGACCCCCGTGTATAACACCGACCCCGTATACAGCGTATATATAACACCGACCCCCGTATACAGCGTATATATAACACCGACCCCCGTATACGGCGTATATATAACACCGACCCTGTATACAGCGTATATATAACACCGACCCCGTATACAGCATATATATAACACCGACCCCGTATACAGCGTATATATAACACCGACCCCCGTATACAGCGTATATATAACACCGACCCCCGTATACGGCGTATATATAACACCGACCCCGTATATAACACCGACCCCCGTATACAGCGTATATATAACACCGACCCCCATGTATAACACCGACCCGTATACAGCGTATATATAACACCGACCCCCGTGTATAACACCGACCCCCGTATACAGCGTATATATCACACCGACCCCGTATACACCATATATATAACACCGACCCCGTATACAGCGTATATATAACACCGACCCCGTATACAGCGTATATATAACACCGACCCCCGTATACAGCGTATATATAACACCGACCCCCGTATACAGCGTATATATAACACCGACCCCGTATACAGCGTATATATAACACCGACCCCGTATATAACACCGACCCCCGTATACAGCGTATATATAACACCGACCCCCGTGTATAACACCGACCCCCGTATACGGCGTATATATAACACCGACCCCGTATATAACACCGACCCGTATACAGCGTATATATAACACCGACCCCTGTATACAGCGTATATATAACACCGACCCCGTATACAGCGTATATATAACACCGACCCCCGTATACAGCGTATATATAACACCGACCCCGTATACAGCGTATATATAACACCGACCCCGTATATAACACCGACCCCGTATACAGCGTATATACAACACCGACCCGTATACAGCGTATATATAACACCGACCCCGTATATAACACCGACCCCCGTATACAGCGTATATACAACACCGACCCGTGTACAGCGTATATATAACACCGACCCCGTATACAGCGTATATACAACACCGACCCCGTATACAGCGTATATATAACACCGACCCCGTATACAGCGTATATACAACATCGACCCCGTATACATCGTATATATAACACCGACCCCGTATATAACACCGACCCCCGTATACAGCGTATATACAACACCGACCCGTGTACAGCGTATATATAACACCGACCCCGTATACAGCGTATATACAACACCGACCCCGTATACAGCGTATATATAACACCGACCCCGTATACAGCGTATATACAACACCGACCCCGTATACAGCGTATATATAACACCGACCCCGTATACAGCGTATATACAACACCGACCCCGTATACAGCGTATATATAACACCGACCCCCATATACAGCGTATATATAACACCGACCCCGTATACAGCGTATATACAACACCGACCCCGTATACAGCGTATATATAACACCGACCCCCATATACAGCGTATATACAACACCGACCCCGTATACAGCGTATATATAACACCGACCCCCGTATACAGCGTATATACAACACCGATCCCGTATACAGCGTATATATAACACCGACCCCCGTATATAACACCGACCCCTGTATACAACGTATATACAACACCGACCCCCGTATACAGCGTATATAAAACACCGACCCCGTATACAGCGTATATACAACACCGACCCCGTATACAGCGTATATATAACACCGACCCCGTATACAGCGTATATATAACACCGACCCCGTATACAGCGTATATATAACACCGACCCCGTATACAGCGTATATATAACACCGACCCCCGTATACAGCGTATATATAACACCGACCCCCGTATACAGCGTATATATAACACCGACCCCGTATACAGCGTATATATAACACCGACCCCGTATACAGCATATATACAACACCGACCCCGTATACAGCGTATATACAACACCGACCCCGTATACAGCGCGTATATATAACACCGACCCCGTATACAGCGTATATATAACACCGACCCCGTATACAGCGTATATATAACACCGACCCCCGTATACAGCGTATATATAACACCGACCCCCGTATACAGCGTATATACAACACCGACCCCGTATACAGCGTATATACAACACCGACCCCGTATACAGCGTATATATAACACCGACCCCCGTATACAGCGTATATATAACACCGACCCCCGTATACAGCGTATATATAACACCGACCCCTGTATACAGCGCAAATATATAACACCGACCCCCGTATATAACACCGACCCCGTATACAGCGTATATACAACACCGACCCCGTATACAGCGTATATATAACACCGACCCCGTATACAGCGTATATATAACACCGACCCCGTATACAGCGTATATATAACACCGACCCCGTATACAGCGTATATATAACACCGACCCCGTATACAGCGTATATATAACACCGACCCCGTATACAGCGTATATATAACACCGACCCCGTATACATCGTATCTATAACACCGACCCCGTATACAGCGTATATATAACACCTACCCGTATACAGCGTATATATAACACCGACCCCCGTATACAGCGTATATATAACACCGACCCCCGTGTATAACACCGACCCGTATACAGCGTATATATAACACCGTCCCCCGTGTATAACACCGTCCCCGTATACAGCGTATATATAACACCGACCCCGTATACAGCGTATATATAACACCGACCCCGTATACAGCGTATATATAACACCGACCCCGTATACATCGTATCTATAACACCGACCCCGTATACAGCGTATATATAACACCGACCCCCGTATACGGCGTATATATAACACCGACCCCGTATATAACACCGACCCCCGTATACAGCGTATATATAACACCGACCCCCGTGTATAACACCGACCCCCGTATACAGCGTATATATAACACCGACCCCCGTGTATAACACCGACCCCGTATACAGCATATATATAACACCGACCCCGTATACAGCGTATATATAACACCGACCCCCGTATACAGCGTATATATAACACCGACCCCCATGTATAACACCGACCCGTATACAGCGTATATATAACACCGACCCCCGTGTATAACACCGACCCCCGTATACAGCGTATATATCACACCGACCCCGTATACACCATATATATAACACCGACCCCGTATACAGCGTATATATAACACCGACCCCGTATACAGCGTATATATAACACCGACCCCCGTATACAGCGTATATATAACACCGACCCCCGTATACAGCGTATATATAACACCGACCCCGTATACAGCGTATATATAACACCGACCCCGTATATAACACCGACCCCCGTATACAGCGTATATATAACACCGACCCCCGTGTATAACACCGACCCCCGTATACGGCGTATATATAACACCGACCCCGTATATAACACCGACCCCCGTGTATAACACCGACCCGTATACAGCGTATATATAACACCGACCCCCGTGTATAACACCGACCCGTATACAGCGTATATATAACACCGACCCCTGTATACAGCGTATATATAACACCGACCCCGTATACAGCGTATATATAACACCGACCCCCGTATACAGCGTATATATAACACCGACCCCGTATACAGCGTATATATAACACCGACCCCGTATATAACACCGACCCCGTATACAGCGTATATACAACACCGACCCGTATACAGCGTATATATAACACCGACCCCGTATATAACACCGACCCCCGTATACAGCGTATATACAACACCGACCCGTGTACAGCGTATATATAACACCGACCCCGTATACAGCGTATATACAACACCGACCCCGTATACAGCGTATATATAACACCGACCCCGTATACAGCGTATATACAACATCGACCCCGTATACAGCGTATATATAACACCGACCCCGTATACAGCGTATATATAACACCGACCCCGTATACAGCGTATATATAACACCGACCCCGTATACAGCGTATATATAACACCGACCCCGTATACAGCGTATATATAACACCGACCCCGTATACATCGTATCTATAACACCGACCCCGTATACAGCGTATATATAACACCTACCCGTATACAGCGTATATATAACACCGACCCCCGTATACAGCGTATATATAACACCGACCCCCGTATACAGCGTATATATAACACCGACCCCGTATACAGCGTATATATAACACCGACCCCCGTATACAGCGTATATATAACACCGACCCCGTATACAGCGTATATATAACACCGACCCCGTATACAGCGTATATATAACACCGACCCCGTATACAGCGTATATATAACACCGACCCCGTATACAGCGTATATATAACACCGACCCCGTATACAGCGTATATATAACACCGACCCCGTATACATCGTATCTATAACACCGACCCCGTATACAGCGTATATACAACACCGACCCCGTATACAGCGTATATATAACACCGACCCCCGTATACAGCGTATATATAACACCGACCCCGTATACAGCGTATATACAACACCGACCCCCGTATACGGCGTATATATAACACCGACCCCGTATATAACACCGACCCGTATACAGCGTATATATAACACCGTCCCCCGTGTATAACACCGTCCCCGTATACAGCGTATATATAACACCGACCCCGTATACAGCGTATATATAACACCGACCCCGTATACAGCGTATATATAACACCGACCCCGTATACAGCGTATATATAACACCGACCCCGTATACATCGTATCTATAACACCGACCCCGTATACAGCGTATATATAACACCGACCCCCGTATACGGCGTATATATAACACCGACCCCCGTGTATAACACCGACCCCCGTATACAGCGTATATATAACACCGACCCCCGTGTATAACACCGACCCCGTATACAGCATATATATAACACCGACCCCGTATACAGCGTATATATAACACCGACCCCCGTATACAGCGTATATATAACACCGACCCCCGTATACGGCGTATATATAACACCGACCCTGTATACAGCGTATATATAACACCGACCCCGTATACAGCATATATATAACACCGACCCCGTATACAGCGTATATATAACACCGACCCCCGTATACAGCGTATATATAACACCGACCCCCGTATACGGCGTATATATAACACCGACCCCGTATATAACACCGACCCCCGTATACAGCGTATATATAACACCGACCCCGTATATAACACCGACCCCCGTATACAGCGTATATATAACACCGACCCCCATGTATAACACCGACCCGTATACAGCGTATATATAACACCGACCCCGTATACAGCGTATATATAACACCGACCCCCGTATACAGCGTATATATCACACCGACCCCGTATACACCATATATATAACACCGACCCCGTATACAGCGTATATATAACACCGACCCCGTATACAGCGTATATATAACACCGACCCCCGTATACAGCGTATATATAACACCGACCCCCGTATACAGCGTATATATAACACCGACCCCGTATACAGCGTATATATAACACCGACCCCGTATATAACACCGACCCCCGTATACAGCGTATATATAACACCGACCCCCGTGTATAACACCGACCCCCGTATACGGCGTATATATAACACCGACCCCGTATATAACACCGACCCCCGTATACAGCGTATATATAACACCGACCCCCGTGTATAACACCGACCCGTATACAGCGTATATATAACACCGACCCCTGTATACAGCGTATATATAACACCGACCCCGTATACAGCATATATATAACACCGACCCC
Source organism: Ranitomeya imitator (assembly GCF_032444005.1). Classification (NCBI taxonomy): domain Eukaryota; kingdom Metazoa; phylum Chordata; class Amphibia; order Anura; family Dendrobatidae; genus Ranitomeya; species Ranitomeya imitator. The sequence goes on along the minus strand of NC_091287.1, from coordinate 102,997 downwards.
CGTATACAGCGTATATATAACACCGACCCCGTATACAGCGTATATATAACACCGACCCCGTATATAACACCGACCCCGTATACAGCGTATATACAACACCGACCCGTATACAGCGTATATATAACACCGACCCCGTATATAACACCGACCCCCGTATACAGCGTATATACAACACCGACCCGTGTACAGCGTATATATAACACCGACCCCGTATACAGCGTATATACAACACCGACCCCGTATACAGCGTATATATAACACCGACCCCGTATACAGCGTATATACAACACCGACCCCGTATACAGCGTATATATAACACCGACCCCCGTATACAGCGTATATACAACACCGACCCCGTATACAGCGTATATATAACACCGACCCCCATATACAGCGTATATACAACACCGACCCCGTATACAGCGTATATATAACACCGACCCCCGTATACAGCGTATATACAACACCGATCCCGTATACAGCGTATATATAACACCGACCCCCGTATATAACACCGACCCCTGTATACAGCGTATATACAACACCGACCCCCGTATACAGCGTATATACAACACCGACCCCGTATACAGCGTATATACAACACCGACCCCGTATATAACACCGACCCCCGTATACAGTGTATATATAACACCGACCCCCGTATACAGCGTATATACAACACCGACCCCGTATACAGCGTATATACAACACCGACCCCGTATACAGCGTATATACAACACCGACCCCGTATATAACACCGACCCCCGTATACAGTGTATATATAACACCGACCCCCGTATACAGCGTATATACAACACCGACCCCGTATACAGCGTATATACAACACCGACCCCGTATACAGCGTATATATAACACCGACCCCTGTATACAGTGTATATATAACACCGACCCCCGTATACAGCGTATATACAACACCGACCCCGTATACAGCGTATATACAACACCGACCCCGTATACAGCGTATATATAACACCGACCCCCGTATATAACACCGACCCCTGTATACAGCGAATATACAACACCGACCCCCGTATACAGCGTATATAAAACACCGACCCCGTATACAGCGTATATACAACACCGACCCCGTATACAGCGTATATACAACACCGACCCCGTATATAACACCGACCCCCGTATACAGTGTATATATAACACCGACCCCCATATACAGCGTATATATAACACCGACCCCGTATACAGCGTATATACAACACCGACCCCGTATACAGCGTATATACAACACCGACCCCGTATATAACACCGACCCCCGTATACAGTGTATATATAACACCGACCCCGTATACAGCGTATATACAACACCGACCCGTATACAGCGTATATATAACACCGACCCCCGTATATAACACCGACCCCTGTATACAGCGTATATACAACACCGACCCCCGTATACAGCGTATATAAAACACCGACCCCGTATACAGCGTATATACAACACCGACCCCGTATACAGCGTATATACAACACCGACCCCGTATATAACACCGACCCCCGTATACAGTGTATATATAACACCGACCCCCGTATACAGCGTATATACAACACCGACCCCGTATACAGCGTATATACAACACCGACCCGTATACAGCGTATATATAACACCGACCCCCGTATATAACACCGACCCCGTATACAGCGTATATACAACACCGACCCCGTATACAGCGTATATATAACACCGACCCCGTATACAGCGTATATATAACACCGACCCCGTATACAGCGTATATATAACACCGACCCCATATACAGCGTATATATAACACCGACCCCGTATACAGCGTATATATAACACCGACCCCGTATACAGCGTATATATAACACCGACCCCGTATACATCGTATCTATAACACCGACCCCGTATACAGCGTATATATAACACCTACCCGTATACAGCGTATATATAACACCGACCCCCGTATACAGCGTATATATAACACCGACCCCCGTGTATAACACCGACCCGTATACAGCGTATATATAACACCGTCCCCCGTGTATAACACCGTCCCCGTATACAGCGTATATATAACACCGACCCCGTATACAGCGTATATATAACACCGACCCCGTATACAGCGTATATATAACACCGACCCCGTATACATCGTATCTATAACACCGACCCCGTATACAGCGTATATATAACACCGACCCCCGTATACAGCGTATATATAACACCGACCCCCGTGTATAACACCGACCCCCGTATACAGCGTATATATAACACCGACCCCCGTGTATAACACCGACCCCGTATACAGCATATATATAACACCGACCCCGTATACAGCGTATATATAACACCGACCCCCGTATACAGCGTATATATAACACCGACCCCCGTATACAGCGTATATATAACACCGACCCCCGTATACGGCGTATATATAACACCGACCCCGTATATAACACCGACCCCCGTATACAGCGTATATATAACACCGACCCCCATGTATAACACCGACCCGTATACAGCGTATATATAACACCGACCCCCGTGTATAACACCGACCCCCGTATACAGCGTATATATCACACCGACCCCGTATACACCATATATATAACACCGACCCCGTATACAGCGTATATATAACACCGACCCCGTATACAGCGTATATATAACACCGACCCCCGTATACAGCGTATATATAACACCGACCCCCGTATACAGCGTATATATAACACCGACCCCGTATACAGCGTATATATAACACCGACCCCGTATATAACACCGACCCCCGTATACAGCGTATATATAACACCGACCCCCGTGTATAACACCGACCCCCGTATACGGCGTATATATAACACCGACCCCGTATATAACACCAACCCCCGTATACAGCGTATATATAACACCGACCCCCGTGTATAACACCGACCCGTATACAGCGTATATATAACACCGACCCCTGTATACAGCGTATATATAACACCGACCCCGTATACAGCGTATATATAACACCGACCCCCGTATACAGCGTATATATAACACCGACCCCGTATACAGCGTATATATAACACCGACCCCGTATATAACACCGACCCCGTATACAGCGTATATACAACACCGACCCGTATACAGCGTATATATAACACCGACCCCGTATATAACACCGACCCCCGTATACAGCGTATATACAACACCGACCCGTGTACAGCGTATATATAACACCGACCCCGTATACAGCGTATATACAACACCGACCCCGTATACAGCGTATATATAACACCGACCCCGTATACAGCGTATATACAACATCGACCCCGTATACAGCGTATATATAACACCGACCCCGTATACAGCGTATATATAACACCGACCCCGTATACAGCGTATATATAACACCGACCCCGTATACAGCGTATATATAACACCGACCCCGTATACAGCGTATATATAACACCGACCCCGTATACATCGTATCTATAACACCGACCCCGTATACAGCGTATATATAACACCTACCCGTATACAGCGTATATATAACACCGACCCCCGTATACAGCGTATATATAACACCGACCCCGTATACAGCGTATATATAACACCGACCCCGTATACAGCGTATATATAACACCGACCCCGTATACAGCGTATATATAACACCGACCCCGTATACAGCGTATATATAACACCGACCCCGTATACAGCGTATATATAACACCGACCCCGTATACATCGTATCTATAACACCGACCCCGTATACAGCGTATATATAACACCTACCCGTATACAGCGTATATATAACACCGACCCCCGTATACAGCGTATATATAACACCGACCCCCGTGTATAACACCGACCCGTATACAGCGTATATATAACACCGTCCCCCGTGTATAACACCGTCCCCGTATACAGCGTATATATAACACCGACCCCGTATACAGCGTATATATAACACCGACCCCGTATACAGCGTATATATAACACCGACCCCGTATACATCGTATCTATAACACCGACCCCGTATACAGCGTATATATAACACCGACCCCGTATACAGCGTATATATAACACCGACCCCCGTGTATAACACCGACCCCCGTATACAGCGTATATATAACACCGACCCCCGTGTATAACACCGACCCCGTATACAGCGTATATATAACACCGACCCCGTATACAGCGTATATATAACACCGACCCCCGTATACAGCGTATATATAACACCGACCCCCGTATACGGCGTATATATAACACCGACCCTGTATACAGCGTATATATAACACCGACCCCGTATACAGCATATATATAACACCGACCCCGTATACAGCGTATATATAACACCGACCCCCGTATACAGCGTATATATAACACCGACCCCCGTATACGGCGTATATATAACACCGACCCCGTATATAACACCGACCCCCGTATACAGCGTATATATAACACCGACCCCCGTATACAGCGTATATATAACACCGACCCCCATATACAGCGTATATACAACACCGACCCCGTATACAGCGTATATATAACACCGACCCCGTATACAGCGTATATATAACACCGACCCCGTATACAGCGTATATATAACACCGACCCCCATGTATAACACCGACCCGTATACAGCGTATATATAACACCGACCCCCGTGTATAACACCGACCCCCGTATACAGCGTATATATCACACCGACCCCGTATACACCATATATATAACACCGACCCCGTATACAGCGTATATATAACACCGACCCCGTATACAGCGTATATATAACACCGACCCCCGTATACAGCGTATATATAACACCGACCCCCGTATACAGCGTATATATAACACCGACCCCGTATACAGCGTATATATAACACCGACCCCGTATATAACACCGACCCCCGTATACAGCGTATATATAACACCGACCCCCGTGTATAACACCGACCCCCGTATACGGCGTATATATAACACCGACCCCGTATATAACACCGACCCCCGTATACAGCGTATATATAACACCGACCCCCGTGTATAACACCGACCCGTATACAGCGTATATATAACACCGACCCCTGTATACAGCGTATATATAACACCGACCCCGTATACAGCGTATATATAACACCGACCCCCGTATACAGCGTATATATAACACCGACCCCGTATACAGCGTATATATAACACCGACCCCGTATATAACACCGACCCCGTATACAGCGTATATACAACACCGACCCGTATACAGCGTATATATAACACCGACCCCGTATATAACACCGACCCCCGTATACAGCGTATATACAACACCGACCCGTGTACAGCGTATATATAACACCGACCCCGTATACAGCGTATATACAACACCGACCCCGTATACAGCGTATATATAACACCGACCCCGTATACAGCGTATATACAACATCGACCCCGTATACAGCGTATATATAACACCGACCCCGTATACAGCGTATATATAACACCGACCCCGTATACAGCGTATATATAACACCGACCCCGTATACAGCGTATATATAACACCGACCCCGTATACAGCGTATATATAACACCGACCCCGTATACATCGTATCTATAACACCGACCCCGTATACAGCGTATATATAACACCTACCCGTATACAGCGTATATATAACACCGACCCCCGTATACAGCGTATATATAACACCGACCCCGTATACAGCGTATATATAACACCGACCCCGTATACAGCGTATATATAACACCGACCCCGTATACAGCGTATATATAACACCGACCCCGTATACAGCGTATATATAACACCGACCCCGTATACAGCGTATATATAACACCGACCCCGTATACATCGTATCTATAACACCGACCCCGTATACAGCGTATATATAACACCTACCCGTATACAGCGTATATATAACACCGACCCCCGTATACAGCGTATATATAACACCGACCCCCGTGTATAACACCGACCCGTATACAGCGTATATATAACACCGTCCCCCGTGTATAACACCGTCCCCGTATACAGCGTATATATAACACCGACCCCGTATACAGCGTATATATAACACCGACCCCGTATACAGCGTATATATAACACCGACCCCGTATACATCGTATCTATAACACCGACCCCGTATACAGCGTATATATAACACCGACCCCGTATACAGCGTATATATAACACCGACCCCCGTGTATAACACCGACCCCCGTATACAGCGTATATATAACACCGACCCCCGTGTATAACACCGACCCCGTATACAGCGTATATATAACACCGACCCCGTATACAGCGTATATATAACACCGACCCCCGTATACAGCGTATATATAACACCGACCCCCGTATACGGCGTATATATAACACCGACCCTGTATACAGCGTATATATAACACCGACCCCGTATACAGCATATATATAACACCGACCCCGTATACAGCGTATATATAACACCGACCCCCGTATACAGCGTATATATAACACCGACCCCCGTATACGGCGTATATATAACACCGACCCCGTATATAACACCGACCCCCGTATACAGCGTATATATAACACCGACCCCCGTATACAGCGTATATATAACACCGACCCCCATATACAGCGTATATACAACACCGACCCCGTATACAGCGTATATATAACACCGACCCCGTATACAGCGTATATATAACACCGACCCCGTATACAGCGTATATATAACACCGACCCCCGTATACAGCGTATATATAACACCGACCCCCGTATACAGCGTATATATAACACCGACCCCGTATACAGCATATATACAACACCGACCCCGTATACAGCGTATATACAACACCGACCCCGTATACAGCGCGTATATATAACACCGACCCCGTATACAGCGTATATATAACACCGACCCCGTATACAGCGTATATATAACACCGACCCCCGTATACAGCGTATATATAACACCGACCCCCGTATACAGCGTATATACAACACCGACCCCGTATACAGCGTATATACAACACCGACCCCGTATACAGCGTATATATAACACCGACCCCCGTATACAGCGTATATATAACACCGACCCCCGTATACAGCGTATATATAACACCGACCCCTGTATACAGCGCGAATATATAACACCGACCCCCGTATATAACACCGACCCCGTATACAGCGTATATACAACACCGACCCCGTATACAGCGTATATATAACACCGACCCCGTATACAGCGTATATATAACACCGACCCCGTATACAGCGTATATATAACACCGACCCCATATACAGCGTATATATAACACCGACCCCGTATACAGCGTATATATAACACCGACCCCGTATACAGCGTATATATAACACCGACCCCGTATACATCGTATCTATAACACCGACCCCGTATACAGCGTATATATAACACCTACCCGTATACAGCGTATATATAACACCGACCCCCGTATACAGCGTATATATAACACCGACCCCCGTGTATAACACCGACCCGTATACAGCGTATATATAACACCGTCCCCCGTGTATAACACCGTCCCCGTATACAGCGTATATATAACACCGACCCCGTATACAGCGTATATATAACACCGACCCCGTATACAGCGTATATATAACACCGACCCCGTATACATCGTATCTATAACACCGACCCCGTATACAGCGTATATATAACACCGACCCCCGTATACAGCGTATATATAACACCGACCCCCGTGTATAACACCGACCCCCGTATACAGCGTATATATAACACCGACCCCCGTGTATAACACCGACCCCGTATACAGCATATATATAACACCGACCCCGTATACAGCGTATATATAACACCGACCCCCGTATACAGCGTATATATAACACCGACCCCCGTATACAGCGTATATATAACACCGACCCCCGTATACGGCGTATATATAACACCGACCCCGTATATAACACCGACCCCCGTATACAGCGTATATATAACACCGACCCCCATGTATAACACCGACCCGTATACAGCGTATATATAACACCGACCCCCGTGTATAACACCGACCCCCGTATACAGCGTATATATCACACCGACCCCGTATACACCATATATATAACACCGACCCCGTATACAGCGTATATATAACACCGACCCCGTATACAGCGTATATATAACACCGACCCCCGTATACAGCGTATATATAACACCGACCCCCGTATACAGCGTATATATAACACCGACCCCGTATACAGCGTATATATAACACCGACCCCGTATATAACACCGACCCCCGTATACAGCGTATATATAACACCGACCCCCGTGTATAACACCGACCCGTATACAGCGTATATATAACACCGACCCCGTATACAGCGTATATATAACACCGACCCCCGTATACAGCGTATATATAACACCGACCCCGTATACAGCGTATATATAACACCGACCCCGTATATAACACCGACCCCGTATACAGCGTATATACAACACCGACCCGTATACAGCGTATATATAACACCGACCCCGTATATAACACCGACCCCCGTATACAGCGTATATACAACACCGACCCGTGTACAGCGTATATATAACACCGACCCCGTATACAGCGTATATACAACACCGACCCCGTATACAGCGTATATATAACACCGACCCCGTATACAGCGTATATACAACATCGACCCCGTATACAGCGTATATATAACACCGACCCCGTATACAGCGTATATATAACACCGACCCCGTATACAGCGTATATATAACACCGACCCCGTATACAGCGTATATATAACACCGACCCCGTATACAGCGTATATATAACACCGACCCCGTATACATCGTATCTATAACACCGACCCCGTATACAGCGTATATATAACACCTACCCGTATACAGCGTATATATAACACCGACCCCCGTATACAGCGTATATATAACACCGACCCCGTATACAGCGTATATATAACACCGACCCCGTATACAGCGTATATATAACACCGACCCCGTATACAGCGTATATATAACACCGACCCCGTATACAGCGTATATATAACACCGACCCCGTATACAGCGTATATATAACACCGACCCCGTATACATCGTATCTATAACACCGACCCCGTATACAGCGTATATATAACACCTACCCGTATACAGCGTATATATAACACCGACCCCCGTATACAGCGTATATATAACACCGACCCCCGTGTATAACACCGACCCGTATACAGCGTATATATAACACCGTCCCCCGTGTATAACACCGTCCCCGTATACAGCGTATATATAACACCGACCCCGTATACAGCGTATATATAACACCGACCCCGTATACAGCGTATATATAACACCGACCCCGTATACATCGTATCTATAACACCGACCCCGTATACAGCATATATATAACACCGACCCCGTATACAGCGTATATATAACACCGACCCCGTATACGGCGTATATATAACACCGACCCCCGTGTATAACACCGACCCCCGTGTATAACACCGACCCCGTATACAGCGTATATATAACACCGACCCCCGTATACAGCGTATATATAACACCGACCCCCGTATACGGCGTATATATAACACCGACCCTGTATACAGCGTATATATAACACCGACCCCGTATACAGCATATATATAACACCGACCCCGTATACAGCGTATATATAACACCGACCCCCGTATACAGCGTATATATAACACCGACCCCCGTATACGGCGTATATATAACACCGACCCCGTATATAACACCGACCCCCGTATACAGCGTATATATAACACCGACCCCCATGTATAACACCGACCCGTATACAGCGTATATATAACACCGACCCCCGTGTATAACACCGACCCCCGTATACAGCGTATATATCACACCGACCCCGTATACACCATATATATAACACCGACCCCGTATACAGCGTATATATAACACCGACCCCGTATACAGCGTATATATAACACCGACCCCCGTATACAGCGTATATATAACACCGACCCCCGTATACAGCGTATATATAACACCGACCCCGTATACAGCGTATATATAACACCGACCCCGTATATAACACCGACCCCCGTATACAGCGTATATATAACACCGACCCCCGTGTATAACACCGACCCCCGTATACGGCGTATATATAACACCGACCCCGTATATAACACCGACCCGTATACAGCGTATATATAACACCGACCCCTGTATACAGCGTATATATAACACCGACCCCGTATACAGCGTATATATAACACCGACCCCCGTATACAGCGTATATATAACACCGACCCCGTATACAGCGTATATATAACACCGACCCCGTATATAACACCGACCCCGTATACAGCGTATATACAACACCGACCCGTATACAGCGTATATATAACACCGACCCCGTATATAACACCGACCCCCGTATACAGCGTATATACAACACCGACCCGTGTACAGCGTATATATAACACCGACCCCGTATACAGCGTATATACAACACCGACCCCGTATACAGCGTATATATAACACCGACCCCGTATACAGCGTATATACAACATCGACCCCGTATACATCGTATATATAACACCGACCCCGTATATAACACCGACCCCCGTATACAGCGTATATACAACACCGACCCGTGTACAGCGTATATATAACACCGACCCCGTATACAGCGTATATACAACACCGACCCCGTATACAGCGTATATATAACACCGACCCCGTATACAGCGTATATACAACACCGACCCCGTATACAGCGTATATATAACACCGACCCCGTATACAGCGTATATACAACACCGACCCCGTATACAGCGTATATATAACACCGACCCCCATATACAGCGTATATATAACACCGACCCCGTATACAGCGTATATACAACACCGACCCCGTATACAGCGTATATATAACACCGACCCCCATATACAGCGTATATACAACACCGACCCCGTATACAGCGTATATATAACACCGACCCCCGTATACAGCGTATATACAACACCGATCCCGTATACAGCGTATATATAACACCGACCCCCGTATATAACACCGACCCCTGTATACAACGTATATACAACACCGACCCCCGTATACAGCGTATATAAAACACCGACCCCGTATACAGCGTATATACAACACCGACCCCGTATACAGCGTATATATAACACCGACCCCGTATACAGCGTATATATAACACCGACCCCGTATACAGCGCATATATAACACCGACCCCGTATACAGCGTATATATAACACCGACCCCCGTATACAGCGTATATATAACACCGACCCCCGTATACAGCGTATATATAACACCGACCCCGTATACAGCGTATATATAACACCGACCCCGTATACAGCATATATACAACACCGACCCCGTATACAGCGTATATACAACACCGACCCCGTATACAGCGCGTATATATAACACCGACCCCGTATACAGCGTATATATAACACCGACCCCGTATACAGCGTATATATAACACCGACCCCCGTATACAGCGTATATATAACACCGACCCCCGTATACAGCGTATATACAACACCGACCCCGTATACAGCGTATATACAACACCGACCCCGTATACAGCGTATATATAACACCGACCCCCGTATACAGCGTATATATAACACCGACCCCCGTATACAGCGTATATATAACACCGACCCCTGTATACAGCGCAAATATATAACACCGACCCCCGTATATAACACCGACCCCGTATACAGCGTATATACAACACCGACCCCGTATACAGCGTATATATAACACCGACCCCGTATACAGCGTATATATAACACCGACCCCGTATACAGCGTATATATAACACCGACCCCGTATACAGCGTATATATAACACCGACCCCGTATACAGCGTATATATAACACCGACCCCGTATACAGCGTATATATAACACCGACCCCGTATACATCGTATCTATAACACCGACCCCGTATACAGCGTATATATAACACCTACCCGTATACAGCGTATATATAACACCGACCCCCGTATACAGCGTATATATAACACCGACCCCCGTGTATAACACCGACCCGTATACAGCGTATATATAACACCGTCCCCCGTGTATAACACCGTCCCCGTATACAGCGTATATATAACACCGACCCCGTATACAGCGTATATATAACACCGACCCCGTATACAGCGTATATATAACACCGACCCCGTATACATCGTATCTATAACACCGACCCCGTATACAGCGTATATATAACACCGACCCCCGTATACGGCGTATATATAACACCGACCCCGTATATAACACCGACCCCCGTATACAGCGTATATATAACACCGACCCCCGTGTATAACACCGACCCCCGTATACAGCGTATATATAACACCGACCCCCGTGTATAACACCGACCCCGTATACAGCATATATATAACACCGACCCCGTATACAGCGTATATATAACACCGACCCCCGTATACAGCGTATATATAACACCGACCCCCATGTATAACACCGACCCGTATACAGCGTATATATAACACCGACCCCCGTGTATAACACCGACCCCCGTATACAGCGTATATATCACACCGACCCCGTATACACCATATATATAACACCGACCCCGTATACAGCGTATATATAACACCGACCCCGTATACAGCGTATATATAACACCGACCCCCGTATACAGCGTATATATAACACCGACCCCCGTATACAGCGTATATATAACACCGACCCCGTATACAGCGTATATATAACACCGACCCCGTATATAACACCGACCCCCGTATACAGCGTATATATAACACCGACCCCCGTGTATAACACCGACCCCCGTATACGGCGTATATATAACACCGACCCCGTATATAACACCGACCCCCGTGTATAACACCGACCCGTATACAGCGTATATATAACACCGACCCCCGTGTATAACACCGACCCGTATACAGCGTATATATAACACCGACCCCTGTATACAGCGTATATATAACACCGACCCCGTATACAGCGTATATATAACACCGACCCCCGTATACAGCGTATATATAACACCGACCCCGTATACAGCGTATATATAACACCGACCCCGTATATAACACCGACCCCGTATACAGCGTATATACAACACCGACCCGTATACAGCGTATATATAACACCGACCCCGTATATAACACCGACCCCCGTATACAGCGTATATACAACACCGACCCGTGTACAGCGTATATATAACACCGACCCCGTATACAGCGTATATACAACACCGACCCCGTATACAGCGTATATATAACACCGACCCCGTATACAGCGTATATACAACATCGACCCCGTATACAGCGTATATATAACACCGACCCCGTATACAGCGTATATATAACACCGACCCCGTATACAGCGTATATATAACACCGACCCCGTATACAGCGTATATATAACACCGACCCCGTATACAGCGTATATATAACACCGACCCCGTATACATCGTATCTATAACACCGACCCCGTATACAGCGTATATATAACACCTACCCGTATACAGCGTATATATAACACCGACCCCCGTATACAGCGTATATATAACACCGACCCCCGTATACAGCGTATATATAACACCGACCCCGTATACAGCGTATATATAACACCGACCCCCGTATACAGCGTATATATAACACCGACCCCGTATACAGCGTATATATAACACCGACCCCGTATACAGCGTATATATAACACCGACCCCGTATACAGCGTATATATAACACCGACCCCGTATACAGCGTATATATAACACCGACCCCGTATACAGCGTATATATAACACCGACCCCGTATACATCGTATCTATAACACCGACCCCGTATACAGCGTATATACAACACCGACCCCGTATACAGCGTATATATAACACCGACCCCCGTATACAGCGTATATATAACACCGACCCCGTATACAGCGTATATACAACACCGACCCCCGTATACGGCGTATATATAACACCGACCCCGTATATAACACCGACCCGTATACAGCGTATATATAACACCGTCCCCCGTGTATAACACCGTCCCCGTATACAGCGTATATATAACACCGACCCCGTATACAGCGTATATATAACACCGACCCCGTATACAGCGTATATATAACACCGACCCCGTATACAGCGTATATATAACACCGACCCCGTATACATCGTATCTATAACACCGACCCCGTATACAGCGTATATATAACACCGACCCCCGTATACGGCGTATATATAACACCGACCCCCGTGTATAACACCGACCCCCGTATACAGCGTATATATAACACCGACCCCCGTGTATAACACCGACCCCGTATACAGCATATATATAACACCGACCCCGTATACAGCGTATATATAACACCGACCCCCGTATACAGCGTATATATAACACCGACCCCCGTATACGGCGTATATATAACACCGACCCTGTATACAGCGTATATATAACACCGACCCCGTATACAGCATATATATAACACCGACCCCGTATACAGCGTATATATAACACCGACCCCCGTATACAGCGTATATATAACACCGACCCCCGTATACGGCGTATATATAACACCGACCCCGTATATAACACCGACCCCCGTATACAGCGTATATATAACACCGACCCCGTATATAACACCGACCCCCGTATACAGCGTATATATAACACCGACCCCCATGTATAACACCGACCCGTATACAGCGTATATATAACACCGACCCCGTATACAGCGTATATATAACACCGACCCCCGTATACAGCGTATATATCACACCGACCCCGTATACACCATATATATAACACCGACCCCGTATACAGCGTATATATAACACCGACCCCGTATACAGCGTATATATAACACCGACCCCCGTATACAGCGTATATATAACACCGACCCCCGTATACAGCGTATATATAACACCGACCCCGTATACAGCGTATATATAACACCGACCCCGTATATAACACCGACCCCCGTATACAGCGTATATATAACACCGACCCCCGTGTATAACACCGACCCCCGTATACGGCGTATATATAACACCGACCCCGTATATAACACCGACCCCCGTATACAGCGTATATATAACACCGACCCCCGTGTATAACACCGACCCGTATACAGCGTATATATAACACCGACCCCTGTATACAGCGTATATATAACACCGACCCCGTATACAGCATATATATAACACCGACCCCCGTATACAGCGTATATATAACACCGACCCCGTATACAGCGTATATATAACACCGACCCCGTATATAACACCGACCCCGTATACAGCGTATATACAACACCGACCCGTATACAGCGTATATATAACACCGACCCCGTATATAACACCGACCCCCGTATACAGCGTATATACAACACCGACCCGTGTACAGCGTATATATAACACCGACCCCGTATACAGCGTATATACAACACCGACCCCGTATACAGCGTATATATAACACCGACCCCGTATACAGCGTATATACAACACCGACCCCGTATACAGCGTATATATAACACCGACCCCCGTATACAGCGTATATACAACACCGACCCCGTATACAGCGTATATATAACACCGACCCCCATATACAGCGTATATACAACACCGACCCCGTATACAGCGTATATATAACACCGACCCCCGTATACAGCGTATATACAACACCGATCCCGTATACAGCGTATATATAACACCGACCCCCGTATATAACACCGACCCCTGTATACAGCGTATATACAACACCGACCCCCGTATACAGCGTATATACAACACCGACCCCGTATACAGCGTATATACAACACCGACCCCGTATATAACACCGACCCCCGTATACAGTGTATATATAACACCGACCCCCGTATACAGCGTATATACAACACCGACCCCGTATACAGCGTATATACAACACCGACCCCGTATACAGCGTATATACAACACCGACCCCGTATATAACACCGACCCCCGTATACAGTGTATATATAACACCGACCCCCGTATACAGCGTATATACAACACCGACCCCGTATACAGCGTATATACAACACCGACCCCGTATACAGCGTATATATAACACCGACCCCTGTATACAGTGTATATATAACACCGACCCCCGTATACAGCGTATATACAACACCGACCCCGTATACAGCGTATATACAACACCGACCCCGTATACAGCGTATATATAACACCGACCCCCGTATATAACACCGACCCCTGTATACAGCGAATATACAACACCGACCCCCGTATACA
Source organism: Ranitomeya imitator (assembly GCF_032444005.1). Taxonomy (NCBI): domain Eukaryota; kingdom Metazoa; phylum Chordata; class Amphibia; order Anura; family Dendrobatidae; genus Ranitomeya; species Ranitomeya imitator. Next base: position 86,711 of record NC_091287.1, on the reverse strand, counting down.
GCGTATATAAAACACCGACCCCGTATACAGCGTATATACAACACCGACCCCGTATACAGCGTATATACAACACCGACCCCGTATATAACACCGACCCCCGTATACAGTGTATATATAACACCGACCCCCATATACAGCGTATATATAACACCGACCCCGTATACAGCGTATATACAACACCGACCCCGTATACAGCGTATATACAACACCGACCCCGTATATAACACCGACCCCCGTATACAGTGTATATATAACACCGACCCCGTATACAGCGTATATACAACACCGACCCGTATACAGCGTATATATAACACCGACCCCCGTATATAACACCGACCCCTGTATACAGCGTATATACAACACCGACCCCCGTATACAGCGTATATAAAACACCGACCCCGTATACAGCGTATATACAACACCGACCCCGTATACAGCGTATATACAACACCGACCCCGTATATAACACCGACCCCCGTATACAGTGTATATATAACACCGACCCCCGTATACAGCGTATATACAACACCGACCCCAGTATACAGCGTATATATAACACCGACCCCCGTATACAGCGTATATACAACACCGACCCCGTATACAGCGTATATATAACACCGACCCCGTATACAGCGTATATACAACACCGACCCCGTATATAACACCGACCCCCGTATACAGCGTATATACAACACCGACCCCAGTATACAGCGTATATATAACACCGACCCCCGTATACAGCGTATATATAACACCGACCCCAGTATACAGCGTATATAACACCGACCCCATATACATCGTATATATAACACCGACCCCCGTATACAGCGTATATATAACACCGACCCCCGTATACAGCGTATATATAACACCGACCCCGTATACAGCGTATATATAACACCGACCCCCGTATACAGCGTATATAACACCGACCCGTATACAGCGTATATATAACACCGACCCCCGTATACAGCGCGAATATATAACACCGACCCCGTATACAGCATATACACAACACCGACCCGTATACAGCGTATATATAACACCGACCCCGTATACAGTGTATATATAACACCGACCCCCGTATACAACGTATATATAACACCGACCCCGTATACAGTGTATATATAACACCGACCCCCGTATACATCGTATATATAACACCGACCCCCGTATACAGCGTATATATAACACCGACCCCGTATACAGCGTATATATAACACCGACCCCCGTATACAGCGTATATAACACCGACCCGTATACAGCGTATATATAACACCGACCCCCGTATACAGCGCGAATATATAACACCGACCCCGTATACAGCATATACACAACACCGACCCGTATACAGCGTATATATAACACCGACCCCGTATACAGCGTATATATAACACCGACCCCTGTATACAGCGTATATACAACACCGACCCCCGTATACAGTGTATATACAACACCGACCCCTGTATACAGCGTATATATAACACCGACCCCGTATATAACACCGACCCCCGTATACAGTGTGTATACAACACCGACCCCAGTATACAGCGTATATATAACACCGACCCCCGTATACAGCGTATATATAACACCGACCCCAGTATACAGCGTATATATAACACCGACCCCGTATACAGCGTATATATAACACCGACCCCGTATACAGCGTATATAACACCGACCCGTATACAGCGTATATATAACACCGACCCCGTATACAGCGCGAATATATAACACCGACCCCGCATACAGCGCGAATATGTAACACCGACCCCGTATACAGCGTATATAACACCGACCCGTATACAGCGTATATATAACACCGACCCCGTATATAACACCGACCCCCGTATACAGCGTATATATAACACCGACCCCGTATACAGCGCGTATATATAACACCGACCCCAGTATACAGCGTATATATAACACCGACCCCCGTATACAGCGTATATATAACACCGACCCCGTATACAGCGCGTATATATAACACCGACCCGTATACAGCGTATATATAACACCGACCCGTATACAGCGTATATATATAACACCGACCCCGTATACAGCGTATATATAACACCGACCCCGTATACAGCATATATATAACACCGACCCCGTATACAGCGTATATATAACACCGACCCCGTATACAGCGTATATATAACACCGACCCCGTATACAGCATATATATAACACCGACCCCGTATACAGCGTATATATAACACCGACCCCGTATACAGCGTATATATAACACCGACCCCGTATATAACACCGACCCTGTATACAGCGTATATATAACACCGACCCCGGATACAGCGCGTATATATAACACCGACCCCCGTATACAGCGTATATACAGTGGGGCAAAAAAGTATTTAGTCAGTCAGCAATAGTGCAAGTTCCACCACTTAAAAAGATGAGAGGCGTCTGTAATTTACATCATAGGTAGACCTCAACTATGGGAGACAAACTGAGAAAAAAAAATCCAGAAAATCACATTGTCTGTTTTTTTAACATTTTATTTGCATATTATGGTGGAAAATAAGTATTTGGTCAGAAACAAAATTTCATCTCAATACTTTGTAATATATCCTTTGTTGGCAATGACAGAGGTCAAACGTTTTCTGTAAGTCTTCACAAGGTTGCCACACACTGTTGTTGGTATGTTGGCCCATTCCTCCATGCAGATCTCCTCTAGAGCAGTGATGTTTTTGGCTTTTCGCTTGGCAACACGGACTTTCAACTCCCTCCAAAGGTTTTCTATAGGGTTGAGATCTGGAGACTGGCTAGGCCACTCCAGGACCTTGAAATGCTTCTTACGAAGCCACTCCTTTGTTGCCCTGGCGGTGTGCTTTGGATCATTGTCATGTTGAAAGACCCAGCCACGTTTCATCTTCAATGCCCTTGCTGATGGAAGGAGGTTTGCACTCAAAATCTCACGATACATGGCCCCATTCATTCTTTCATGTACCCGGATCAGTCGTCCTGGCCCATTTGCAGAGAAACAGCCCCAAAGCATGATGTTTCCACTACCATGCTTTACAGTAGGTATGGTGTTTGATGGATGCAACTCAGTATTCTTTTTCCTCCAAACACGACAAGTTGTGTTTCTACCAAACAGTTCCAGTTTGGTTTCATCAGACCATAGGACATTCTCCCAAAACTCCTCTGGATCATCCAAATGCTCTCTAGCAAACTTCAGACGGGCCCGGACATGTACTGGCTTAAGCAGTGGGACACGTCTGGCACTGCAGGATCTGAGTCCATGGTGGCGTAGTGTGTTACTTATGGTAGGCCTTGTTACATTGGTCCCAGCTCTCTGCAGTTCATTCACTAGGTCCCCCCGCGTGGTTCTGGGATTTTTGCTCACCGTTCTTGTGATCATTCTGACCCCACGGGGTGGGATTTTGCGTGGAGCCCCAGATCGAGGGAGATTATCAGTGGTCTTGTATGTCTTCCATTTTCTAATTATTGCTCCCACTGTTGATTTCTTCACTCCAAGCTGGTTGGCTATTGCAGATTCAGTCTTCCCAGCCTGGTGCAGGGCTACAATTTTGTTTCTGGTGTCCTTTGACAGCTCTTTGGTCTTCACCATAGTGGAGTTTGGAGTCAGACTGTTTGAGGGTGTGCACAGGTGTCTTTTTATACTGATAACAAGTTTAAACAGGTGCCATTACTACAGGTAATGAGTGGAGGAAAGAGGAGACTCTTAAAGAAGAAGTTACAGGTCTGTGAGAGCCAGAAATCTTGATTGTTTGTTTCTGACCAAATACTTATTTTCCACCATAATATGCAAAAAAAATTATAAAAAAACAGACAATGTGATTTTCTGGATTTTTTTTTCTCAGTTTGTCTCCCATAGTTGAGGTCTACCTATGATGTAAATTACAGACGCCTCTCATATTTTTAAATGGTGGAACTTGCACTATTGCTGACTGACTAAATACTTTTTTGCCCCACTGTATAACACCGACCCCGTATACAGCGTATATATAACACCGACCCCCGTATACAGCGTATATATAACACCGACCCCGTATACACCATATATATAACACCGACCCCGTATACAGCGTATATATAACACCGACCCCGTATACAGCGTATATATAACACCGACCCCCGTATACAGCGTATATATAACACCGACCCCCGTATACGGCGTATATATAACACCGACCCCCATATACAGCGTATATACAACACCGACCCCTTATACAGCGTATATATAACACCGACCCCGTATACAGCGTATATATAACACCGACCCCGTATACAGCGTATATATAACACCGACCCCGTATACAGCGTATATATAACACCGACCCCCGTATACAGCGTATATATAACACCGACCCCCGTATACAGCGTATATATAACACCGACCCCGTATACAGCGTATATATAACACCGACCCCCGTATACGGCGTATATATAACACCGACCCCGTATATAACACCGACCCCCGTATACAGCGTATATATAACACCGACCCCCGTATACGGCGTATATATAACACCGACCCCGTATATAACACCGACCCCCGTATACAGCGTATATATAACACCGACCCCCGTGTATAACACCGACCCCGTATACAGCATATATATAACACCGACCCCGTATACAGCGTATATATAACACCGACCCCCGTATACGGCGTATATATAACACCGACCCCCGTGTATAACACCGACCCCCGTATACAGCGTATATATAACACCGACCCCCGTGTATAACACCGACCCCGTATACAGCATATATATAACACCGACCCCGTATACAGCGTATATATAACACCGACCCCCGTATACAGCGTATATATAACACCGACCCCCGTATACGGCGTATATATAACACCGACCCCGTATATAACACCGACCCCCGTATACAGCGTATATATAACACCGACCCCCGTGTATAACACCGACCCCCGTATACAGCGTATATATAACACCGACCCCGTATACACCATATATATAACACCGACCCCGTATACAGCGTATATATAACACCGACCCCCGTATACAGCGTATATATAACACCGACCCCCGTATACGGCGTATATATAACACCGACCCCGTATATAACACCGACCCCCGTATACAGCGTATATATAACACCGACCCCTGTATACAGCGTATATATAACCGACCCCGTATATAACACCGACCCCCGTATACAGCGTATATACAACACCGACCCCGTATACACCATATATATAACACCGACCCCGTATACAGCGTATATATAACACCGACCCCCGTATACAGCGTATATATAACACCGACCCCCGTATACGGCGTATATATAACACCGACCCCGTATATAACACCGACCCCCGTATACAGCGTATATATAACACCGACCCCGTATACAGCGTATATATAACACCGACCCCCGTATACAGCGTATATATAACACCGACCCCCGTATACGGCGTATATATAACACCGACCCTGTATACGGCGTATATATACAGGTCCTTCTCAAAAAATTAGCATATAGTGTTAAATTTCATTATTTACCATAATGTAATGATTACAATTAAACTTTCATATATTATAGATTCATTATCCACCAACTGAAATTTGTCACGTCTTTTATTGTTTTAATACTGATGATTTTGGCATACAGCTCCTGATAACCCAAAAAACCTGTCTCAATAAATTAGCATATCAAGAAAAGGTTCTCTAAACGACCTATTACCCTAATCTTCTGAATCAACTAATTAACTCTAAACACATGCAAAAGATACCTGAGGCTTTTATAAACTCCCTGCCTGGTTCATTACTCAAAACCCCCATCATGGGTAAGACTAGCGACCTGACAGATGTCAAGAAGGCCATCATTGACACCCTCAAGCAAGAGGGTAAGACCCAGAAAGAAATTTCTCAACAAATAGGCTGTTCCCAGAGTGCTGTATCAAGGCACCTCAATGGTAAGTCTGTTGGAAGGAAACAATGTGGCAGAAAACGCTGTACAACGAGAAGAGGAGACCGGACCCTGAGGAAGATTGTGGAGAAGGACCGATTCCAGACCTTGGGGAACCTGAGGAAGCAGTGGACTGAGTCTGGTGTGGAAACATCCAGAGCCACCGTGCACAGGCGTGTGCAGGAAATGGGCTACAGGTGCCGCATTCCCCAGGTAAAGCCACTTTTGAACCATAAACAGCGGCAGAGGCGCCTGACCTGGGCTACAGAGAAGCAGCACTGGGCTGTTGCTAAGTGGTCCCAAGTACTTTTTTCTGATGAAAGCAAATTTTGCATGTCATTCGGAAATCAAGGTGCCAGAGTCTGGAGGAAGACTGGGGAGAAGGAAATGCCAAAATGCCTGAAGTCCAGTGTCAAGTACCCACAGTCAGTGATGGTGTGGGGTGCCATGTCAGCTGCTGGTGTTGGTCCACTGTTTCATCAAGGGCAGGGTCAATGCAGCTAGCTATCAGGAGATTTTGGAGCACTTCATGCTTCCATCGGCTGAAATGCTTTATGGAGATGAAGATTTCATTTTTCAGCACGACCTGGCACCTGCTCACAGTGCCAAAACCACTGGTAAATGGTTTACTGACCATGGTATTACTGTGCTCAATTGGCCTGCCAACTCTCCTGACCTGAACCCCATAGAGAATCTGTGGGATATTGTGAAGAGAAAGTTGAGAGACGCAAGACCCAACACTCTGGATGAGCTTAAGGCCGCTATTGAAGCATCCTGGGCCTCCATAACATCTCAGCATTGTCACAGGCTGATTGCCTCCATGCCACGCCGCATTGAAGCAGTCATTTCTGCCAAAGGATTCCCCACCAAGTATTGAGTGCATAACTGAACATTATTATTTGTTGGTTTTTTTGTTTGTTATTAAAAAACACTTTTATTTGATTGGATGGGTGAAATATGCTAATTTATTGAGACAGGTTTTTTGGGTTATCAGGAGTTGTATGCCAAAATCATCAGTATTAAAACAATAAAAGACCTGACAAATTTCAGTTGGTGGATAATGAATCTATAATATATGAAAGTTTAATTGTAATCATTACATTATGGTAAATAATGAAATTTAACACTATATGCTAATTTTTTGAGAAGGACCTGTATAACACCGACCCCGTATACGGCGTATATATAACACCGACCCCGTATACAGCGTATATATAACACCGACCCCGTATACAGCGTATATATAACACCGACCCCATATACAGCGTATATATAACACCGACCCCGTATACAGCGTATATACAACACCGACCCGTATACAGCGTATATATAACACCGACCCCGTATATAACACCGACCCCCGTATACAGCGTATATACAACACCGACCCGTGTACAGCGTATATATAACACCGACCCCGTATACAGCGTATATACAACACCGACCCCGTATACAGCGTATATATAACACCAACCCCGTATACAGCGTATATACAACATCGACCCCGTATACAGCGTATATATAACACCGACCCCGTATACAGCGTATATACAACACCGACCCCGTATACAGCGTATATATAAACACCGACCCCGTATACAGCGTATATATAACACCGACCCCCGTATACAGCGTATATGTAACACCGACCCCCGTATACAGCGTATATATAACACCGACCCCGTATACAGCGTATATACAACACCGACCCCGTATACAGCGTATATATAACACCGACCCCCATATACAGCGTATATATAACACCGACCCCGTATACAGCGTATATACAACACCGACCCCGTATACAGCGTATATATAACACCGACCCCCATATACAGCGTATATATAACACCGATCCCGTATACAGCGTATATATAACACCGACCCCGTATACAGCGTATATACAACACCGACCCGTATACAGCGTATATATAACACCGACCCCCGTATATAACACCGAGCCCCGTATACAGCGTATATACAACACCGACCCCCGTATACAGCGTATATACAACACCGACCCCGTATACAGCGTATATACAACACCGACCCCGTATACAGCGTATATACAACACCGACCCCGTATATAACACCGACCCCCGTATACAGTGTATATATAACACCGACCCCCGTATACAGCGTATATACAACACCGACCCCAGTATACAGCGTATATATAACACCGACCCCCGTATACAGCGTATATACAACACCGACCCCGTATACAGCATATATATAACACCGACCCCGTATACAGCGTATATATAACACCGACCCCGTATACAGCGTATATATAACACCGACCCCGTATACAGCGTATATATAACACCGACCCCGTATATAACACCGACCCCCGTATACAACGTATATACAACACCGACCCGTATACAGCGTATATATAACACCAACCCCGTATACAGCGTATATACAACACCGACCCCGTATACAGCGTATATATAACACCGACCCCCGTATATAACACCGACCCCTGTATACAGCATATATACAACACCGACCCCCGTATACAGCGTATATACAACACCGACCCCGTATACAGCATATATACAACACCGACCCCGTATATAACACCGACCCCCGTATACAGCGTATATATAACACCGACCCCGTATATAACACCGACCCCGTATACAGCGTATATATAACACCAACCCCGTATACAGCATATACATATACACAACACCGACCCGTATACAGCGTATATATAACACCGACCCCCGTATATAACACCGACCCCTGTATACAGCATATATACAACACCGACCCCCGTATACAGCGTATATACAACACCGACCCCGTATACAGCATATATACAACACCGACCCCGTATATAACACCGACCCTCGTATACAGCGTATATATAACACCGACCCCGTATATAACACCGACCCCGTATACAGCGTATATACAACACCGACCCCGTATACAGCGTATATACAACACCGACCCCGTATACAGCGTATATATACAGTGGGGCAAAAAAGTATTTAGTCAGTCAGCAATAGTGCAAGTTCCACCACTTAAAAAGATGAGAGGCGTCTGTAATTTACATCATAGGTAGACCTCAACTATGGGAGACAAACTGAGAAAAAAAAATCCAGAAAATCACATTGTCTGTTTTTTTAACATTTTTTTTGCATATTATGGTGGAAAATAAGTATTTGGTCAGAAACAAAATTTAATCTCAATACTTTGGAATATATCCTTTGTTGGCAATGACAGAGGTCAAACGTTTTCTGTAAGTCTTCACAAGGTTGCCACACACTGTTGTTGGTATGTTGGCCCATTCCTCCATGCAGATCTCCTCTAGAGCAGTGATGTTTTTGGCTTTTCGCTTGGCAACACGGACTTTCAACTCCCTCCAAAGGTTTTCTATAGGGTTGAGATCTGGAGACTGGCTAGGCCACTCCAGGACCTTGAAATGCTTCTTACGAAGCCACTCCTTTGTTGCCCTGGCGGTGTGCTTTGGATCATTGTCATGTTGAAAGACCCAGCCACGTTTCATCTTCAATGCCCTTGCTGATGGAAGGAGGTTTGCACTCAAAATCTCACGATACATGGCCCCATTCATTCTTTCATGTACCCGGATCAGTCGTCCTGGCCCATTTGCAGAGAAACAGCCCCAAAGCATGATGTTTCCACTACCATGCTTTACAGTAGGTATGGTGTTTGATGGATGCAACTCAGTATTCTTTTTCCTCCAAACACGACAAGTTGTGTTTCTACCAAACAGTTCCAGTTTGGTTTCATCAGACCATAGGACATTCTCCCAAAACTCCTCTGGATCATCCAAATGCTCTCTAGCAAACTTCAGACGGGCCCGGACATGTACTGGCTTAAGCAGTGGGACACGTCTGGCACTGCAGGATCTGAGTCCATGGTGGCGTAGTGTGTTACTTATGGTAGGCCTTGTTACATTGGTCCCAGCTCTCTGCAGTTCATTCACTAGGTCCCCCCGCGTGGTTCTGGGATTTTTGCTCACCGTTCTTGTGATCATTCTGACCCCACGGGGTGGGATTTTGCATGGAGCCCCAGATCGAGGGAGATTATCAGTGGTCTTGTATGTCTTCCATTTTCTAATTATTGCTCCCACTGTTGATTTCTTCACTCCAAGCTGATTGGCTATTGCAGATTCAGTCTTCCCAGCCTGGTGCAGGGCTACAATTTTGTTTCTGGTGTCCATTGACAGCTCTTTGGTCTTCACCATAGTGGAGTTTGGAGTCAGACTGTTTGAGGGTGTGCACAGGTGTCTTTTTATACTGATAACAAGTTTAAACAGGTGCCATTACTACAGGTAATGAGTGGAGGAAAGAGGAGACTCTTAAAGAAGAAGTTACAGGTCTGTGAGAGCCAGAAATCTGGATTGTTTGTTTCTGACCAAATACTTATTTTCCACCATAATATGCAAATAAAATGTTAAAAAAACAGACAATGTGATTTTCTGGATTATTTTTTCTCAGTTTGTCTCCCATAGTTGAGGTCTACCTATGATGTAAATTACAGACGCCTCTCATCTTTTTAAGTGGTAGAACTTGCACTATTGCTGACTGACTAAATACTTTTTTGCCCCACTGTAACACCGACCCCATATACAGCGTATATACAACACCGACCCCGTATACAGCGTATATATAACACCGACCCCGTATACAGCGTATATATAACACCGACCCCCGTATACAGCGCGAATATATAACACCGACCCCGTATACAGCATATACACAACACCGACCCGTATACAGCGTATATATAACACCGACCCCCGTATATAACACCGACCCCTGTATACAGCATATATACAACACCGACCCCCGTATACAGCGTATATACAACACCGACCCCGTATACAGCGTATATACAACACCGACCCCGTATGTGATGAGGGAACAGCCGCCATCTTGGAACAGGCATGCTATCAGATTGGCGTGACTCCATTTTGTCTCCTGGACACAGGAGTGCTCCTGGCCCCCACCTTTGCTAATGAATAGAGTTCCTATTAGTATGCTAACGGGCTGAGCTCCGTGTAAACTGTAGATGGTAGTTCAAAGCCCCATGAGGAAACCACGCCACCAGGGGGCTTGGAAATGCTTGGGGGCTTAATTAAAGCACGCATGCCAAGTGGCCACTGGATACACATCTATTATGGCAGCCCAGCCAAACCGTCTCCAACATGGAATTGTGAATTATGGACGCATCGTCCGAGGTACAGGCTCATAAAAAATATTCTCATTACCCTAAAGAAATTGTACATCCAACAGTGTGACTCCCGTGACGGTGGAAGGTCTGAAACCCGAGATATAGGGATCAGCCTCACACAGGGACCGAATGGGTCCAGGTTTGATCCCAGTACGACCGGCAGAACAAACCACAGGCGCTGGTACTGCCCGTGTGCTGATCCGATCATCCTGAGAGAAGTTATCCCATTTATTAGATATTGGAATAAATCTTGCAGGGAGACAGAGGGGGTGGAGATTGCTAAGCCCCCCAGCTGCAGGCAGGGGGGCTCAGCCAGGTACAAGAAGAAGCTGAGGTCACTGGGAGGGACTCACTCCACAGAAGAAGATGATGATGATGACATCTTAAGGAACAGGGTATGCCAGCCAGAGGGGAGCAAGCACATGCTTTCTGGGGGCTGCCCGGCAACTAAGTTTTTGGACCTGCGGAATGCTATGCCCCCCGGCTTCCACAAGCGACCTTCGACCTGGTAAATGGACCTCCAGCTTTATACCTTTAAGCCTTGTATTATTGTTGTTATATTGTACTCTGACTGTAGCTCTTGATATTGTGATTGTATATTTCTTGTAATTATCTAGTGCGCCCTTAAGGCAATTAAATCATAAATTAATTTTGGGCTGATCCTTTTACTCTGATTGCGAATCTTAGAATACCCAGGGTGGGTAAGAGGGCAGTCTCCCCGGCGGCCATTTGCTCTAGGTGCAGTCCCTTTACTGACCTGAGAGACAAAGGGGGCGCCGGAGAGCTGGACCTGTGTAGTGACGTCACGGATTGGTGACGTGGGAGGAAGGGGTAATCCTTCACAGTGGTGGCAGCGTACGTGGGATCAGAGTAATAGTGTGCGTGGGACCCCTACTCCCAGACACTAAAGACTACCAGTGGTAACTTTCACTGCTGGGGTCTTAAGGTCAGCCCAGCACTAGACGGTCAGAGTGTAGATATAATAAGTTGTGTGCAAGGTCAGGGGTACAGCTGTGTCAGTAACCAGAGGTTCCAAAGATGGCGGAGGGCACCAGGAGTGCAGTGAGGGCGCAGGCCAGTGCTATGGCCTATGAGGAGGTGGTGGTGGACGGTACTGTTCCAGGCGAGGGGGAGCTCAGCCCAGACTCCCCAAGGAGCCAGCCACCCGTGCTTAGTCCGGCAAGGGACTACCCACCACCTACCCGCCCCAGCCTGTCCACATCAGCGGCCCTTGTTGCAGCGGCAGTAGCACGTCTCGAGGCGGGTAATGAAGACGCCTATATGAGACTCATGGCAGCTGCAGAGAAAGCAGCGGAGGCTGAGCGTGCAGAACGCCGTGAAGCAGCGGAGCGAGCAGAGAGAGCGGCAGAGCGAGAGCGTGCAGAACGCCGAGAGGCGGCAGAGCGGGCAGCGGAGCAAGCAGCGGCAGAGAGAGCAGCGGAGCGCCAGCACCGTCTGGAGATGGCTCAACACGGGCTCCCGCTGGACGCCCCAGCACCACCAGAGTCCAGGGCTTCCAAAGTCCGGGCCGAGGACTTCCCTCTGCTTGAGAAGGATGGAGACCTGGATTCCTTCTTGCTGGCCTTTGAAAGGACCTGCCTTCAACACCATCTGGCCCCGGATCAGTGGGCAAGATACCTGACCCCCCGTTTGAGGGGTAAGTCCCTGGAAGTTTTGGGGGACTTACCTGCCGGGGCTGAGCAGGACTACAGCAGCATCAAGCGGGCCCTGATCCAGCACTACAACCTCACCCCAGAGTCTTACCGCAAGAAGTTCCGGAGCCTGCAGCGGGGCCCAAAGGACACCTGGACCGACCACATGCGGGCGTTGCTGAGAGCTGCAGAGCACTGGACCTCGGGTCTAGCGCTCACCACCCGCCAGGAGGTCCAGGAACTGTTCGTCATGGAGCAGTTCTTGTGGAACTGCCCAGAGGACCTCCAGCAGTTCCTCCGTGACCGGAAACCGAAGGGGGCTTCTGCTACAGCCGCCCTGGCAGATGAGTATGCCAAAACAGGGCGCCTGAGCCGAAGAAGCCTGCCAGCAGCACCTGGAGAGGGGGTAAGCCCAATCCTGCCCCTGTTTCCCCAGCCCCCAGAGTGCAAGGGGTGTACCCCCCTGCTGCCCTCCCCAGGCCAGGCGCAGAACCCAGACGTTGTCATCACTGCAACCAGCTGGGACACTTCAAAGCTGCATGTCCCCAGCGTCTTAAGGCCCCATCCCTGTCCCCGGAACCGTCCACTGTTTTATGTGTGGGAGGGGGTGGTGGGAGGTCCCTGGACAATTACCAACCCGTCACTATCGGCCGCTCAGCGGTCATGGGACTGCGGGACACAGGCGCTGAACGAACCCTAGTACGTCCTGAGGTGGTGTCCCCTCAAGACTTGGTGCCAGGGAGAACCCTGTCCGTCTCCGGAATTGGAGGCGTGGAACCGGCGCTGCCTGTCGCAAAGGTGTTTTTGGACTGGGGTGCCGGGAGGGGAATGCGGGAGGTGGGAGTAACGTCAAATATTCCTGCTAATGTATTACTTGGGACCGATTTGGGGCGGCTAGTGTCTCAGTATGTGGCCACTGAACCCCCAAGTTCGGCTCCCCAAGAATGTCATGACTCTACTGTGAATGTTGATGTGTTGAATGTGCCTCCAACAGTGGGGGAGGGAGTGAAACCTGAGGGTACTCCATACACTGACACCACACACGCAGGGCTCACAGGGAGGACAGGTGAGGAGACTGTAGGGGAGAGCTCAGAGGTGGAGGGAGGGGCTGCTACGGGCAGTGTAGGGCCCCTAAGTGAATCCAGCCTGCTGAGTCTAGGGCCCCTGCAGGAAGAGGAACAGGCCATGGGGGGAGGAGGCGTCCCGGGAGAGGAGCCACCAGGTAAGACCCCAGGGCAGGAGTTCCCCACACCCGGGATGTCAGGAGGGCAGGGAAGTCTGCCTGACCCGGCGACTTGGTCAGGAGCCGGGGGGAAGCGGGCGCTACCCATGGGCACAGTGGTCGTGGCCGCTGTCACCAGGAGTGGGAGCGCCGGAGCCCAAGGAGCCTTGCAGAGGTCCGACGGCTTCCCCCTCTCTGACCAAGTGGCTGCCGAGTCAGACAGCAGCCAGGAGACAGATCCCGGGGAGCTGACGGTGGATGTGGCGGTGTCGTCCATTCTTGCCACATTGAGTCAGGGATTTCAGGAAGCGTTGGAAGCTGATGCTAGCCTGAAAGCTCTTAAGGAGCAGGCGGCACAGCCTCCTGGGGAGTCAGACCGCGAGCGGGTGGTCTGGGACCAGGGACGGCTGTACCGGGTAACGGTCCAGCAGGGTTCACCGGAGGCGTGGCCCAGGGACCGACAGTTAGAGGCAGCCTCTGAGAGAGGAGGAGGGGGCAGAGACAGCCTCAGCGAGAGAGAGGAGGGGGCAGAGACAGCCTCAGAGAAAGAAGGAGGAGGGAGCAGAGACAGCCTCAGAGAGAGAGAGGGAGGGGCAGAGACAGCCTCAGAGAGAGAGAGGAGGGGGCAGAGACAGCCTCAGAGAGAGACAGAGGAGGAAGAAGCAGCCACAGAGAGAGAGAGGAGGGGGCAGAGACAGCCTCAGAGAGAGACAGGAGGAGGGGGCAGAGACAGCCTCAGAGAGAGAGAGGAGGGGGCAGAGACAGCCTCAGAGAGCGACGGAGGAGGAGGCGGAGACAGCCTCAGCGAGAGAGAGAAGGAGGAGGAGGCAGAGCCAGCTTCAGGGAGAGAGGAGGGGGCAGAGACAGCCTCAGAAAGAGGGGAGAGGCAGAGACCGCCTCAGAGAGAGAGAGGAGGGACAGAGTCAGCCTCAGAGAGGATGGGGCAGAGACAGCCTCAGAGAGAGAAGGAGGAGGGGGCCGAAACAGCCTCAGAGAGAGACCGGGGAGGAGGCAGAGACAGCCTCAGAAAGAGGGGAGAGGCAGAGACCGCCTCAGAGAGAAAGAGAGAGGAGGGACAGAGTCAGCCTCAGAGAGGAGGAGGCAGAGACAGGCTCAGGGAGAGAGAGGGCGAGACCCTAGTAATGCTGATGGGTTGCCCCGGCAAGGAGAAGGTATGGAAGGGCGCATGGGGGAACACAGGAATGTGATGCCCCCTAGCGCCCTCTAAAGCAGGGAGGTGTGATGAGGGAACAGCCGCCATCTTGGAACAGGCATGCTATCAGATTGGCGTGACTCCATTTTGTCTCCTGGACACAGGAGTGCTCCTGGCCCCCACCTTTGCTAATGAATAGAGTTCCTATTAGTATGCTAACGGGCTGAGCTCCGTGTAAACTGTAGACGGTAGTTCAAAGCCCCATGAGGAAACCACGCCACCAGGGGGCTTGGAAATGCTTGGGGGCTTAATTAAAACACGCATGCCAAGTGGCCACTGGATACACATCTATTATGGCAGCCCAGCCAAACCGTCTCCAACATGGAATTGTGAATTATGGACGCATCGTCCGAGGTACAGGCTCATAAAAAATATTCTCATTACCCTAAAGAAATTGTACATCCAACAGTGTGACTCCCGTGACGGTGGAAGGTCTGAAACCCGAGATATAGGGATCAGCCTCCCACAGGGACCGAATGGGTCCAGGTTTGATCCCAGTACGACCGGCAGAACAAACCACAGGCGCTGGTACTGCCCGTGTGCTGATCCGATCATCCTGAGAGAAGTTATCCCATTTATTAGATATTGGAATAAATCTTGCAGGGAGACAGAGGGGGTGGAGATTGCTAAGCCCCCCAGCTGCAGGCAGGGGGGGCTCAGCCAGGTACAAGAAGAAGCTGAGGTCACTGGGAGGGACTCACTCCACAGAAGAAGATGATGATGATGACATCTTAAGGAACAGGGTATGCCAGCCAGAGGGGAGCAAGCACATGCTTTCTGGGGGCTGCCCGGCAACTAAGTTTTTGGACCTGCGGAATGCTATGCCCCCCGGCTTCCACAAGCGACCTTCGACCTGGTAAATGGACCTCCAGCTTTATACCTTTAAGCCTTGTATTATTGTTGTTATATTGTACTCTGACTGTAGCTCTTGATATTGTGATTGTATATTTCTTGTAATTATCTAGTGCGCCCTTAAGGCAATTAAATCATAAATTAATTTTGGGCTGATCCTTTTACTCTGATTGCGAATCTTAGAATACCCAGGGTGGGTAACAGGGCAGTCTCCCCGGCGGCCATTTGCTCTAGGTGCAGTCCCTTTACTGACCTGAGAGACAAAGGGGGCGCCGGAGAGCTGGACCTGTGTAGTGACGTCACGGATTGGTGACGTGGGAGTAAGGGGTAATCCTTCACACCGTATATAACACCGACCCCCGTATACAGCGTATATATAACACCGACCCCGTATATAACACCGACCCCCGTATACAGCGTATATACAACACCGACCCCAGTATACAGCGTATATATAACACCGACCCCCGTATACAGCGTATATATAACACCGACCCCAGTATACAGCGTATATATAACACCGACCCCGTATACAGCGTATATATAACACCGACCCCCGTATACAGCGTGTCACGATATGGTATGAAATATCATAAGTAGTTCTCTAGCCTGTGTGGGCTAAGCCCCCTTCTTGGAGTAACAGTTTGTAGCTGCAAATTCCTGGCTTTCCTTCTCAGAGAGTGTGGGGGTTAGAAGTTTTATGGCCGAACGGAATTTACGACTGGCATTTCCTGTGTAAGCTCTTGTCCAGCTAGAACAGGAAAAATGGCTCCAAAAATTCATGAAAGATTCTTTGTTTAGTTTTTGTTAGATATTAGGCAAACGATTTAAGCTAGAAATACGAAAATATATATTCGTAGTCCCACTCGGTGTAGGTACCCATCCCTTTAAACTCAGGTTTCTAACTCCATCTGGTAAAGAAGTAGGGATTTCTCTGTAAATAGGTATCACAGATAGGACATATTTGATCTCATTAGAATGCTCACGTTAATCTGAGATGAATGATGAGCTTTTTAGGACGCTGACATGTTTTGTAGTGAAGTTATAGAAATCAGAGGAAATAGTTTAAAGTTTCCTCAGAATGTAGAGAGAGGAGGGTCTGGATAAGCCAGCCTTTCTGTGATGTCACAGCCTTGATGTTTTAAGTGTCTGGCAGGCTCTGAGGAGTCACTTTCTGCTGATTTCTCCTTCTGGACTGCTTTGTCCTATTGTCCTGGAAGAGCTGAGTACTTCCCATGGACTGGGATGTATGGAAACTGCACTAGCCTGGATGCCTGCAATGCTTTTAATATGTGAGTGTTATCTTTTCTCATTTATTCCCTTTATGTTATAATTACCCTTGTACATATTTGCAATTGTCTCATGTATAACATCTTTATAAACTATTTTTGATAACGCACTGCCTAGTTATTTTGAATGGGATATACTATTATATATTAGTTCGTTCTCCTGCTCTAAACTGTACCCTAAGTCTCTTGAAGGGAAATACGCTACTGTTACTGTTGAGTTGGGTTAGCTTCGGACCCGTTTAATCGAAGCTGGTGGCAGCGAAAGTGTGCTGACGGTTGGATTATGCTGAAGCAACTGCGGGTTTGATAATTATTGTTCCTGCCTGTGTGGGAGTAGTTATCGCGTCGCTGCAGCGTGCCCAATAGCCAGTACATAGCAGGCAGCCTTTCTGGCGACTAATTACCCAGGGTGCAGTACCTAATCTGACCTGAGAGTAAGGGGGCGCCAGAGAGCTGCAAGTGTTAAGTGGAACTGTAAGCGGGATATACATAAATCCCTGCAGTTCGTGGTATATAGAAAAGCAGTGGGATACCTAGAATAAGCCCCTGCTGTAAACTAAGAGGTCAATAGCCTTGTGTGTGGTTTTTCATCACAGCGTGGAGTGGAGGGATAACTAAGATAAGCCCCCCTGCACATGTGATAGCCGTCTGTTGGCCTAAAGTCACCTCAATCCGTGACGTAGGGGTGACTGTCACGGTGTGAATCCTGACCCAGTGGTGACAGCGGTCAGGGGAATCGTGACACAGCGTATATAACACCGACCCGTATACAGCGTATATATAACACCGACCCCGTATACAGCGTATATATAACACCGACCCCGTATACAGCGTATATATAACACCGACCCCGTATACAGCGTATATACAACACCGACCCCCGTATACAGCGTATATACAACACCGACCCCGTATACATCGTATATATAACACCGACCCCCGTATACAGCGTATATATAACACCGACCCCCGTATATAACACCGACCCCCGTATACAGCGTATATACAACACCGACCCCGTATACAGCGTATATATAACACCGACCCCGTATATAACACCGACCCCGTATACAGCGTATATACAACACCGACCCCCGTATACAGCGTATATACAACACCGACCCCGTATACATCGTATATATAACACCGACCCCCGTATACAGCGTATATATAACACCGACCCCCGTATACAGCGTATATATAACACCGACCCCGTATATAACACCGACCCCGTATACAGCGTATATACAACACCGACCCCCGTATACAGCGTATATACAACACCGACCCCGTATACATCGTATATATAACACCGACCCCCGTATACAGCGTATATATAACACCGACCCCCGTATACAGCGTATATATAACACCGACCCCCGTATACAGCGTATATATAACACCGACCCCCGTATACAGCGTATATATAACACCGACCCCCGTATACAGCGTATATATAACACCGACCCCGTATACAGCGTATATATAACACCGACCCCCGTATACAGCGTATATATAACACCGACCCCGTATACAGCGTATATATAACACCGACCCCGTATACAGCGTATATATAACACCGACCCCGTATACAGCGTATATATAACACCGACCCCGTATACAGCGTATATATAACACCGACCCCGTATACAGCGTATATATAACACCGACCCCCGTATACAGCGTATATATAACACCGACCCCGTATACAGCGTATATATAACACCGACCCCGTATACAGCGTATATATAACACCGACCCCGTATACAGCGTATATATAACACCGACCCCCGTATACAGCGTATATATAACACCGACCCCCGTATACAGCGTATATATATAACACCGACCCCCGTATACAGCGTATATATAACACCGACCCCGTATACAGCGTATATATAACACCGACCCCGTATACAGCGTATATACAGTGGGGCAAAAAAGTATTTAGTCAGTCAGCAATAGTGCAAGTTCCACCACTTAAAAAGATGAGAGGCGTCTGTAATTTACATCATAGGTAGACCTCAACTATGGGAGACAAACTGAGAAAAAAAAATCCAGAAAATCACATTGTCTGTTTTTTTATCATTTTATTTGCATATTATGGTGGAAAATAAGTATTTGGTCAGAAACAAACAATCAAGATTTCTGTCTCTCACAGACCTGTAACTTCTTCTTTAAGAGTCTCCTCTTTCCTCCACTCATTACCTGTAGTAATGGCACCTGTTTAAACTTGTTATCAGTATAAAAAGACACCTGTGCACACCCTCAAACAGTCTGACTCCAATCTCCACTATGGTGAAGACCAAAGAGCTGTCAAAGGACACTAGAAACAAAATTGTAGCCCTGCACCAGGCTGGGAAGACTGAATCTGCAATAGCCAACCAGCTTGGAGTGAAGAAATCAACAGTGGGAGCAATAATTAGAAAATGGAAGACATACAAGACCACTGATAATCTCCCTCGATCTGGGGCTCCACGCAAGATCCCACCCCGTGGGGTCAGAATGATCACAAGAACGGTGAGCAAAAATCCCAGAACCACGCAGGGGGACCTAGTGAATGAACTGCAGAGAGCTGGGACCAATGTAACAAGGCCTACCATAAGTAACAGACTACGCCACCATGGACTCAGATCCTGCAGTGCCAGACATGTCCCACTGTTTAAGCCAGTACATGTCCGTGCCCGTCTGAAGTTTGCTAGAGAGCATTTGGATGATCCAGAGGAGTTTTGGGAGAATGTCCTATGGTCTGATGAAACCAAACTGGAACTGTTTGGTAGAAACACAACTTGTCGTGTTTGGAGGAAAAAGAATACTGAGTTGCATCCATCAAACACCATACCTACTGTAAAGCATGGTGGTGGAAACATCATGCTTTGGGGCTGTTTCTCTGCAAAGGGGCCAGGACGACTGATCCGGGTACATGAAAGAATGAATGGGGCCATGTATCGTGAGATTTTGAGTGCAAACCTCCTTCCATCAGCAAGGGCATTGAAGATGAAACGTGGCTGGGTCTTTCAACATGACAATGATCCAAAGCACACCGCCAGGGCAACGAAGGAGTGGCTTCGTAAGAAGCATTTCAAGGTCCTGGAGTGGCCTAGCCAGTCTCCAGATCTCAACCCTATAGAAAACCTTTGGAGGGAGTTGAAAGTCCGTGTTGCCAAGCGAAAAGCCAAAAACATCACTGCTCTAGAGGAGATCTGCATGGAGGAATGGGCCAACATACCAACAACAGTGTGTGGCAACTTTGTTAAGACTTACAGAAAACGTTTGACCTCTGTCATTGCCAACAAAGGATATATTACAAAGTATTGAGATGAAATTTTGTTTCTGACCAAATACTTATTTTCCACCATAATATGCAAATAAAATGTTAAAAAAACAGACAATGTGATTTTCTGGATTTTTTTTTCTCAGTTTGTCTCCCATAGTTGAGGTCTACCTATGATGTAAATTACAGACGCCTCTCATCTTTTTAAGTGGTGGAACTTGCACTATTGCTGACTGACTAAATACTTTTTTGCCCCACTGTATAACACCGACCCCGTATACAGCGTATATATAACACCGACCCCGTATATAACACCGACCCCGTATACAGCGTATATACAACACCGACCCCCGTATACAGCGTATATACAACACCGACCCCGTATACATCGTATATATAACACCGACCCCCGTATACAGCGTATATATAACACCGACCCCGTATACAGCGTATATATAACACCGACCCCCGTATACAGCGTATATATAAGACTATGGAGACCTGGGTGTCGTAACCAGTGCCTTCCCCCCTCCCATCAATCCCGTAATCAAACACACACAGTCCTAGGTGGGTTGAACAGGTCGGTCACAGATTATTAATTAAATAATCGGAGAAAGGGCAATTACATATCGTAACGAGCGGCTCGCGCCGAGCTCCTGTCCGTGATCGACAGGGGAATTGGCCCAACGAGCGGTTACGACCTTTGCCCTCCTCCGCTTTTTCCGCTGTGACTTAATAAAGGTTACCAGGGTTTAGTTCTATCAACATACGTAATAATTTTTTTTTTTTTTTTCTTTAAACTTACAACATAATTCACACATTTACATTCTCCTGCGGGTTAGTATCATAATTAGCCTTTAAAAGGGAGGGTGGGTGGGACAAAAGCTTCCAGGTGTCCTGCCGAGAGTGAAAGAGAAAGTTCTCGGCCGGACACCTGGATTTAACCCCTGTAGGAGTGGCCGTAGGACCCCTCCCCTCTAGTGCCCACTGGCCGGCTGGGGGTCTTCCAATTAATGCATCACTAAGGGGGAGTGATGCTAGGGGGGATCTGGCACAGACATTCTTTACGTGCAGCTCTCTGTGTGCTCCCCAGTCAGAGACGCGCACCTTAATCAGTACCGCGTCTGCCAGACTGTGGAGACCTGGGTGTCGTAACCAGTGCCTTCCCCCCTCCCATCAATCCCGTAATCAAACACACACAGTCCTAGGTGGGTTGAACAGGTCGGTCACAGTTTATTAATTAAATAATCGGAGAAAGGGCAATTACATATCGTAACGAGCGGCTCGCGCCGAGCTCCTGTCCGTGATCGACAGGGGAATTGGCCCAACGAGCGGTTACGACCTTTGCCCTCCTCCGCTTTTTCCGCCACGGAGGATCCCGTGTATTATCTACGCGGGACTCCGACCCCACCCCTCGATGTTAGGGCCTGTTCAACCCCATCCTGTAAACCAGACAGAAAAATATCGAGGCCAATGTCCGTTAGGTGAACTCCGTCCGGTCTTAGTTGTGGCGTGTTATCCCCTTGTAGCGGGAGGTGACGGATCACGATACCGCCTCTTCCTCTCACATATTTTCCAATCCGAGCATTGAATTTACCCCTTGTCCGTTCTATGGCTCTTTTATCTCTTGCTCTTCGCCAGACGGCCCGTGGTGTTATATCCGACCACACCAGGATCATGTTCCTGTAAAGACAGCTGAACCAATCCATATCCGTTGTCACCCATTTGTACAATTCGGCCACCTTTTGTATCCATATCCGTTGTCAACCATTTGTTCAATTCGGCCACCTTTTGTTTGCCAAGGTCATTGCCACCCGTGTGTACCACCATTACCACAGGGCTTTCCGCCCTCCTTGCTATGCCAACCATCTCCTTGAACACCTGTTTCCACTGGAGGCCTCTGACACCCCTCCATTTAACTTTTATGCCCGGGAGGTAAAGATTTGTTCCTCCTGGCCGCAGTTTGGCCCTCTCCTTGGCCCAGTAAACGTAGGAATCTCCTACAACCCAAACTTCAACCCCTGTAAGAGACAACACATGTTAATTAAGCAAGTCGGGTCTTATGTATCTGGCGAAGTATGCGGACTTCCAGCGACCCATTCTCTGCGCCTCGGCCTCTGACACTCCTGCCTTAGCTGCCGCTGTGGCCGCCCCTATGCGGAACGAATGTGTTCCGTACTCCTTTGGATTAGCGCCGGTTTTTCCCAAGCATAGCTTGAACATTGCCTGGAATTGGTACTTGGTCAGAGGGGACATGTCTTTATGAGTGAAGAAAAAAATCTACCAGCGTGTCTTATCCCGGCGTATCTTCTAACCATTTTTAGCGGACAAGCTGGGCCATCTGTAGAGTTAACTAGGACCCATGTGCCCCTACCGGTGGGATAGCATTTGGACTTTCGAACCCTGATGCGCAGGGCGTCGCTGCATATATGCGCAGGGCGTCGCTGCATATAACTATGCCCTCATTAATTAGGCCTCCTTCCGACGCAGCAATCAGTTCCTGCAATAGTCTCAGTGAAATGGGGCGGCGACATTCCTGGCTTGGCTGAAGCCTTTTCCCACCTTTTATGGCTTGTCTTATGCAGAAGGACTTAGTTACGTCTACCCATCCCAATAGATGAAAGAAAAATGCTAGCCCCGATAATTTCCGTAATAAAAATTCGCTTGTAACCGCGCTTCGTGCTCCGTCGCATTCGTCGACTGGCCTACCAATAAATAAAGAAGAAATTTACTTTTACTGGGGATAGAAACCATGTTTCCCACTCTTCAGTGAAAGAGCTTAACCACTCAGTGTCACGATATGGTATGAAATATCATAAGTAGTTCTTTTGCTAGCCTGAGTGGGCTAAGCCCCCCCTTCGTGGAGTAACAGTTGTAGCTGCAAATTCCTGGCTTTCCTTCTCAGAGAGTGTGGGGGTTAGAAGTTTTATGGCCGAACGGAATTTACGACTGGCATTTCCTGTGTAAGCTCTTGTCCAGCTAGAACAGGAAAAATGGCTCCAAAAATCCATGAAAGATTCTTTGTTTAGTTTTTGTTAGATATTAGGCAAACGATTTAAGCTAGAAATACGAAAATATATATTCGTAGTCCCACTCGGTGTAGCTACACATCTCATGACACTCGGGTTTCTAACTCCATCTGGTAAAGAAGTAGGGTTTTCTCTGTAAATATGTATCCCAGATAGGACATATTTGATCTCATTAGAATGCTCACGTTAATCTGAGATGAATGATGAGCTTTTTAGGACGCTGACATGTTTTGTAGTGAAGTTATAGAAATCAGAGAGAATAGTTTAAAGTTTAGGCAGAATGTAGAGAGAGGAGGGTCTGGATAAGCCAGCCTTTCTGTGATGTCACAGCCTTAATGTTTTAAGTGTCTGGCAGGCTCTGAGGAGTCACTTTTTGCTGATTTCTCCCTCTGGACTGCTTTGTCCTATTGTCCTGGAAGAGCTGGTACATCCCATGGACTGGGATGTATGGAAACTGCACTAGCCTGGATGCCTGCAATGCTTTTAATATGTGAGTGTTATCTTTTCTCATTTATTCCCTTTATGTTATAATTACCCTTGTACATATTTGCAATTGTCTCATGTATAACATCTTTATAAACTATTTTTAATAACGCACTGCCTAGTTATTTTGAATGGGATATACTATTATATATTAGTTCGTTCTCCTGCTCTAAACCGTACCCTAAGTCTCTTGAAGGGAAAATACGCTACTGTTACTGTTGTGTTGGGTTAGCTTCGGACCCGTTTAATCGAAGCTGGTGGCAGCGAAAGTGTGCTGACGGTTGGATTATGCTGAAGCAACTGCGGGTTTGATAATTATTGTTCCTGCCTGTGTGGGAGTAGTTATCGCGTCGCTGCAGCGTGCCCAATAGCCAGTACATAGCAGGCAGCCTTTCTGGCGACTAATTACCCAGGGTGCAGTACCTAATCTGACCTGAGAGTAAGGGGGCGCCAGAGAGCTGCAAGTGTTAAGTGGAACTGTAAGCGGGATATACATAAATCCCTGCAGTTCGTGGTATATAGAGAAGCAGTGGGATACCTAGAATAAGCCCCTGCTGTAAACTAAGAGGTCAATAGCCTTGTGTGTGGTTTTTCATCACATTGTTAGCAGTGGAGGGATAACTAAGATAAGCCCCCCTGCACATGTGATAGCCGTCTGTTGGCCTAAAGTCACCCTGATCCGTGACGTAGGGGTGACGGTCACGGTGTGAATCCTGACCCAGTGGTGACAGCGGTCAGGGGAATCGTGACAATTGGTGGCAAGGCGGTGGGATATCTTAGAGCATTAGTGATTTGGTTTGAGTAATCATTCCTCTCACTAAAAACTTGCAGAAAGTTCTTGCGAGGACTCTGCGCAAATAAGTTTGGAGAACGATCTCAGTGCTTTTTAGTTGTGAGACAATTGCGTACTGGTAATTATCCCCTCCCTTTCTCTTCGTTTTTCTATCCTATCTTTTATTTGGCAACCATGGTTGGGCTGGGAGAAACCTTTTATGAGCAGCAGACCAGAGACACCCTTGTTGCCTTATGCAAGACACAGCACATTGACTTTGCAAGCAAAAACAAAGCCCAACTGGTCGCAGATCTGGTGCAATGGGAAGCCGCTCGAGACCAATCTCAGAGCTCAGAGGCCGCAGAAGCCAGCACCAGCGAACATGGTGCTGCAGCAGAGGTCCAACCACTGAATGCTGGCCCTGTTAGCAATCCGGGCGAATTGGACCCCCACCTGCAGGCGGCCTTGAAAGAATTCCCCATTGACGACCATGAGGGACGTCGGCAGCTGATTCAGCAATACCGGCAGGAGGCCCAGCGAGCTGAGAGAGAGGCCCGAGCTGAGAGAGAGGCACAGGCCCAGCGAGCCGAGCGGCAAGCTGAGCGGGAGTACCAGCTGCAGTTAGCCCGACTGCAAATGCAGGGGTTGTCTCAGACCAACCGTGAGCCCAGCAGCCCTCAGATACCTAAGCCCCGGCCCGATCACTTCCCTGTTATGGAGAAGGACGGAGACTTGGACACTTTTCTGCGGGCCTTTGAGAAAGCCTGCAGACAGTACCGGCTGCCTACAGATGAATGGGCCCGATACCTGACACCAGGGCTGAAAGGTAAAGCTCTGGAGGCGTTTGCTGCCCTCCCTCAAGAACAAGATGGAGACTATGAGGCCATCAAGCAGGCTCTGATAGCCAAGTACCAGCTTACACCCGAGGTGTACCGTAGAAAGTTCCGTACCCTCCAACGGAGCCCACACGACAGTTACAGTGATGTGGTGCATGGACTGGGGACCCACTTTTACCAGTGGACCCAAGGACTGTCAGTGACCACCTTTGCACAGCTGCGAGACCTGATGATCAAAGACCAGTTTTTTCATCTTTGCCCAGCTGAGGTGCGACAGTTCGTGATGGACAGAGAACCCAAAGACGTGACGAAAGCAGCGCAGATTGCCGATGCCTATGAGGCCAACCGTAGATCGGAAGCGCGGAAGCCAGTCACCACCAGCTGGAGAGGGGGTAAGCCTGCAACCAACGCCAGTACCCCTGCCAGCCAACACACCAGAGGTCCTGCCCCTGTGGCCAACAGCACCAGACCTACCACCGAACCTCGCGCGTGTTACACCTGCAAGCGGCCTGGGCATATCAGTACCTTCTGTCCAGACAGGCCGAAGAACCCCCCAAGCCAAGGCCCCAGGGCCTAATGCAGCAGTTCTTTTGGTGGGTGGTGTGGTTGGGAGGGTGTGTGACAACGTACAGCCCGTCACTGTGGGAGGCCATGTTGCTACAGGCCTCAAGGACACCGGGGCTGAACGAACCCTCATCCGACCCGAACTGGCGGCCCCTGAAGAAATCATTCCGGGGAAAACCCTAACTGTCACTGGGATTGGGGGCATCAGCTGTCCCTTACCAATGGCCCGGGTTTTTATTGATTGGGGTGCTGGGAGCGGGGTGAAGGAAGTGGGGCTGTCTGATAATTTGCCCACTGATGTTTTGTTGGGGACTGATTTGGGGAGGATGTATGCATACTACGTTCCTGACACCCCTCCCCAATCTACTAATGAGGGTAAAGTTAACCCTGATGATGATGATGATGGGAAATCGCATGTGTTACCTGACCATGCTTTATCTTGTGTTGATGCATCTACTAATGATTTTTTCCCTAGGATTGATGGTGAAAATGTTGTACCTGTGCCAGCTGAACCTGATAATGATTTTTCTGTGAAGGTTAATGTGTCCATAGGTACAGGTGTGCCCAGCCACGTCGCTCTGCGGAGTGAGACGGCTGAGGAACCCCTAACAGGGGCAAGTGTCGGTGCTACAGGAAATGGGGAGATGCATGGGAACCGTGAGGAAGGTGACGCCATGAAAGTGACCAGTGCCACCGAGGAAGGTAACTGGCCCATAAGTAGCCCAGCCCCTGGAGTGTTGGGGGTGGATGGGGAGGTAGAGCCCATAGCAGCGCCGGCTGATGGGCCTGTAGAAATCCCCGGGGAGACAGCCTACGTAGCTGCTGTCACCCGCAGTCAGAGTGCCCGGAACGCAGATAACTGTCTGCCTTCCGGACCCTCCTCAGTCCCCACTGTGACTGAACCAGAGGTGGACCCAGAGCAGGTCCAAGAGGGTTCCCGTGGGGAAGGGACCCTGACGTCGCTTTTGGCTTCCCCTAGCCAGGAGTTTCAGGCCGCTCTGCACAAAGATGCGAGCCTAGAGAGTTTGAGACAACTCGCCGAGACGCCCACCTCCGTGACTGATAAGGAGAGGGTGTTCTGGGAACAAGGAAGGTTATACCGGGAGACAGTACCCCGAGAATCACAAAAGGAGTGGTTGAGGGAAAGACAGCTGGTCGTCCCGCAGCAATTCCGGGGTGAGTTGTTGCGGATTGCCCATGAGATCCCGCTAGCTGGACACTTGGGGATCAGCAAAACTAAGGCCCGGCTGTCTCAACACTTCTATTGGCCTAAGATGGGGACAGATGTGTCAAACTACTGCCGCTCCTGTGTCACCTGTCAAAGAGTGGGGAAGGCAGGGCCTGCTCTTAAGGTTCCCCTGATCCCTTTGCCAGTGATAGAAGAGCCTTTCCAGAGGATCGCGGTGGACATTGTGGGCCCGCTGGCCGTCCCCAGCAGCTCTGGAAAGCAATACATCCTTACTGTGGTAGACTATGCTACCCGGTACCCAGAGGCAGTAGCTCTGTCGTCAACTAGGGCAGATAAGGTGGCGGATGCCCTGTTGGCCATCTTTTCACGTGTAGGATTTCCCAGGGAAATGCTTACTGATCAAGGGACCCAATTTATGTCTCGCCTAATGGAGGCTCTCTGTAAGAAAATGCAGGTGAAGCACCTGGTATCGAGTGCGTACCACCCACAGACCAATGGCTTGTGTGAACGCTTCAATGGTACCCTCAAACAGATGCTACGCATGCTGGTTGAGACTCAAGGGCGCGACTGGGAGCGGTACCTCCCACACCTGCTGTTCGCTTACCGAGAGGTTCCGCAGGCCTCGACGGGGTTCTCCCCCTTCGAGCTCCTGTACGGCAGGCGAGTTCGGGGACCCCTTGGGTTGGTAAGAGAATCCTGGGAAGAGGAGCCGAACCCTTCTGAAGTGTCCATAGTGGAGTATGTCATGCGCTTCCGTGACAAGATGCAGACCTTGACGCAGTTGGTGCATGACAACATGACGCAGGCTCAGGCTGATCAGAAGCACTGGTACGACCAGAACGCCCAGGAGCGGACCTACCACGTGGGTCAAAAGGTGTGGGTGCTGGTCCCCGTACCAACGGATAAGCTTCAGGCAGCCTGGGAGGGCCCGTACGTCGTCCACCAACAGCTCAACCCGGTCACTTACGTGGTCACGCTTGACCACGCTCGGGGTAGGCGAAAGGCCTTTCACGTCAACATGATGAAGGCTCATCACGAACGTGAACCCTTCGTCCTACCAGTCTGCAGCTTGCCCGAAGACGGTGAGGAAGACACCCTCCTGGACTTGCTGGCCCAAGCCAAGGCCAATGGGTCCATCGAGGATGTGGAGGTAAGCGCCTCGTTAACTGAACCCCAGCGGGTGCAGTTGCAAACCACACTGGAACCCTTCCGGGTCGTATTCTCCAACCGACCTGGGAGGACTGAGTTAGCCGTCCACGAGGTGGACACCGGGAATCACGCCCCACTACGGCGAACACCCTATCGAATCTCTGACCAGGTGCAGCAGACTATGCGCCAAGAGATCGATGAGATGTTACAGCTGGGGGTGATTCGACGGTCAAAGAGCGCGTGGGCATCGCCTGTAGTTCTCGTGCCAAAGAAGGACCGGACCACACGGTTCTGCGTGGACTACAGGGGGCTCAACCCCATCACAGCCTCGGATGCGCACCCAATGCCGCGCATCGAGGAGCTGCTTGAGAAGTTAGCTGGCGCAAAATACCTGACAATAATGGATTTGAGTAGAGGATACTGGCAGATTCCCCTGAGCCCCGAGGCGCAGGAGAAGTCCGCCTTTATCACACCCTTTGGACTGTACGAGTCCACGGTCATGCCCTTCGGCATGAAGAATGCCCCTGCCACTTTCCAGTGGATGGTCAACCGCCTGCTTCAGGGACTGGAGACGTACGCCGTGGCGTACTTGGATGACATTGCCATCTTCAGTTCCTCCTGGGAGGAACACCTGCAGCATCTCGAGGAGGTGCTCAGGCGAATTCACCAAGCAGGACTGACTATCAAGCCGGGAAAGTGTCAGATGGGCATGAGGGAGGTTCACTACCTGGGAAACCGGGTAGGCGAAGGCACCATGGAACCAGATCATGGCAATGGTGATGGGTTGGCCCACCAGGGTGAACCTGCTGAGGTGCGCATGGAGGAGAACCATCAGGTCCTGCCTCCCTAGCGCACACCAAAAGGGGGAGGTGTCACGATATGGTATGAAATATCATAAGTAGTTCTTTTGCTAGCCTGAGTGGGCTAAGCCCCCCCTTCGTGGAGTAACAGTTGTAGCTGCAAATTCCTGGCTTTCCTTCTCAGAGAGTGTGGGGGTTAGAAGTTTTATGGCCGAACGGAATTTACGACTGGCATTTCCTGTGTAAGCTCTTGTCCAGCTAGAACAGGAAAAATGGCTCCAAAAATCCATGAAAGATTCTTTGTTTAGTTTTTGTTAGATATTAGGCAAACGATTTAAGCTAGAAATACGAAAATATATATTCGTAGTCCCACTCGGTGTAGCTACACATCTCATGACACTCGGGTTTCTAACTCCATCTGGTAAAGAAGTAGGGTTTTCTCTGTAAATATGTATCCCAGATAGGACATATTTGATCTCATTAGAATGCTCACGTTAATCTGAGATGAATGATGAGCTTTTTAGGACGCTGACATGTTTTGTAGTGAAGTTATAGAAATCAGAGAGAATAGTTTAAAGTTTAGGCAGAATGTAGAGAGAGGAGGGTCTGGATAAGCCAGCCTTTCTGTGATGTCACAGCCTTAATGTTTTAAGTGTCTGGCAGGCTCTGAGGAGTCACTTTTTGCTGATTTCTCCCTCTGGACTGCTTTGTCCTATTGTCCTGGAAGAGCTGGTACATCCCATGGACTGGGATGTATGGAAACTGCACTAGCCTGGATGCCTGCAATGCTTTTAATATGTGAGTGTTATCTTTTATCATTTATTCCCTTTATGTTATAATTACCCTTGTACATATTTGCAATTGTCTCATGTATAACATCTTTATAAACTATTTTTAATAACGCACTGCCTAGTTATTTTGAATGGGATATACTATTATATATTAGTTCGTTCTCCTGCTCTAAACCGTACCCTAAGTCTCTTGAAGGGAAAATACGCTACTGTTACTGTTGTGTTGGGTTAGCTTCGGACCCGTTTAATCGAAGCTGGTGGCAGCGAAAGTGTGCTGACGGTTGGATTATGCTGAAGCAACTGCGGGTTTGATAATTATTGTTCCTGCCTGTGTGGGAGTAGTTATCGCGTCGCTGCAGCGTGCCCAATAGCCAGTACATAGCAGGCAGCCTTTCTGGCGACTAATTACCCAGGGTGCAGTACCTAATCTGACCTGAGAGTAAGGGGGCGCCAGAGAGCTGCAAGTGTTAAGTGGAACTGTAAGCGGGATATACATAAATCCCTGCAGTTCGTGGTATATAGAGAAGCAGTGGGATACCTAGAATAAGCCCCTGCTGTAAACTAAGAGGTCAATAGCCTTGTGTGTGGTTTTTCATCACATTGTTAGCAGTGGAGGGATAACTAAGATAAGCCCCCCTGCACATGTGATAGCCGTCTGTTGGCCTAAAGTCACCCTGATCCGTGACGTAGGGGTGACGGTCACGGTGTGAATCCTGACCCAGTGGTGACAGCGGTCAGGGGAATCGTGACACTCAGCCATCAGCTGAACTGGCTGAATTAGTGAGCGCCACTCCTCCCAAGCCTTACCATACACCTGCTAGGCCCGGATTAAGGGCATCAATGATTGTCCACTGTATCCCACAGGGACAGTGGACACAGGATACCCAGGGGTTGCGCGTTGGGCTGCTGGATTCTGAAAGCCTGCCAATTGGAAAACAACAATGGGTTAATGATATTATCATCTACTTCCGCCACCACGGTGGCTCTACACCAGATATTGTTTTCAAGGCATATCATCGCTAGCCGGCGCAAGAGAGCGAGTATGGGCAAGGATGAAGAAGACATGTGATTTAAACTCTTTGCTGTTTTCGTATTTTTAGTTTGGAAACGAATGTTCATGTTTCTCAACTGATCGGCCCATATCTCCACCGCTGCTACTACCGCAAACAATTCCCATAGGGCCGGGTCTTGCCCCCACTTTGTTGTCGTCCAATTCTCTGGCCAACCAGATTGGCACCATTGTTTTTTATAGATTGTTGCAAAACCCTCTGTTTTGTTCCACCCTAATGTCAGCCCTAATTCTTTGCTTGTGATCTCTCTAACCATGACGCACGTGTGACCGTTGTACGATTGTAGGAACGTCTGCCATACCAGCAGATCTGCTTTTAGCGAACGAGTGAGCCTAATTCTATGGCCGTGCTGAGAAGCGCCTTTTGTTGCCAAAGATAGTCTGCGTGAGAATGCTCTGCCGGCCGGCATTACGCGGCAGGCGAACGTCAGTAAACCCGATAACGCCTGCATTTGCTGTAGGGTTACCTTCTTAACTTCGCGGAAGCCTTTCGACATTTGTTGGGTTTTTTGTATTCTATCCTCTGGTAAGCGGAACACCATCATGTTGGTATCTATTTTGATGCCCAAGAAGGGCAATACATTACATGGTCCCCCCGTTTTTTTTTTTTTTTTGGTGACAATGGCACGCCGAATTTGAGTGAGATAGATTTGAATTTTTCTTGTAAGTCGGAGCAGAGATTAAAATCACTGGGGCCGACGAACAGGAAATCGTCGAGGTAGTGAATTGGGGATTTACTGCCCGTTTCGTACTGAACTACCCAATCTAGGAAGGTGCTGAACAGCTCGAAATAGTGACATGAGATGGAACATCCCATCGGGAGGCACATGTCGAAGTAATAGTGTTGGTCCACTTTGCAGCCCAGAAGGTGGGTGCATGGGTAGCAAACGGAATGCCGATTCAATGTCGTATTTGGCTAGCAGGGCGCCTGGTCCGGCTGCCCGGACTAGTTCTACCGCTGTATCGAAAGACACATACGAGACAGAAGCTTTTTCTGGGGAAATAGCATCGTTAACCGAATCGCCCTTTGGGTGAAAATGATGGATTAAACGGTATTTACCGGGTTCCTTTTTTGGTATGATGCCTAACGGAGAAATTGTAATGTTTTTGAAGGGGAGCGACTTAAAGGGGCCTGCTATTCTACCCAATTCTACCTCCTTCCCAATTTTTGTCTAACATAGTAACATAGTTAGTAAGGCCGAAAAAAAGACATTTGTCCATCCAGTTCAGCCTATATTCCATTATAATAAATACCCAGATCTACGTCCTTCTACAGAACCTAATAATTGTATGATACAATATTGTTCTGCTCCAGGAAGACATCCAGGCCTCTCTTGAACCCCTCGACTGAGTTCGCCATCACCACCTCCTCAGGCAAGCAATTCCAGATTCTCACTGCCCTAACAGTAAAGAATCCTCTTCTATGTTGGTGGAAAAACCTTCTCTCCTCCAGACGCAAAGAATGCCCCCTTGTGCCCGTCACCTTCCTTGGTATAAACAGATCCTCAGCGAGATATTTGTATTGTCCCCTTATATACTTATACATGGTTATTAGATCGCCCCTCAGTCGTCTTTTTTCTAGACTAAATAATCCTAATTTCGCTAATCTATCTGGGTATTGTAGTTCTCCCATCCCCTTTATTAATTTTGTTGCCCTCCTTTGTACTCTCTCTAGTTCCATTATATCCTTCCTGAGCACCGGTGCCCAAAACTGGACACAGTACTCCATGTGCGGTCTAACTAGGGATTTGTACAGAGGCAGTATAATGCTCTCATCATGTGTATCCAGACCTCTTTTAATGCACCCCATGATCCTGTTTGCCTTGGCAGCTGCTGCCTGGCACTGGCTGCTCCAGGTAAGTTTATCATTAACTAGGATCCCCAAGTCCTTCTCCCTGTCAGATTTACCCAGTGGTTTCCCGTTCAGTGTGTAATGGTGATATTGATTCCCTCTTCCCATGTGTATAACCTTACATTTATCATTGTTAAACCTCATCTGCCACCTTTCAGCCCAAGTTTCCAACTTATCCAGATCCATCTGTAGCAGAATACTATCTTCTCTTGTATTAACTGCTTTACATAGTTTTGTATCATCTGCAAATATCGATATTTTACTGTGTAAACCTTCTACCAGATCATTAATGAATATGTTGAAGAGAACAGGTCCCAATACTGACCCCTGCGGTACCCCACTGGTCACAGCGACCCAGTTAGAGACTATACCATTTATAACCACCCTCTGCTTTCTATCACTAAGCCAGTTACTAACCCATTTACACACATTTTCCCCCAGACCAAGCATTCTCATTTTGTGTACCAACCTCTTGTGCGGCACGGTATCAAACGCTTTGGAAAAATCGAGATATACCACGTCCAATGACTCACCGTGGTCCAGCCTATAGCTTACCTCTTCATAAAAACTGATTAGATTGGTTTGACAGGAGCGATTTCTCATAAACCCATGCTGATATGGAGTTAAACAGTTATTCTCATTGAGATAATCCAGAATAACATCCCTCAGAAACCCTTCAAATATTTTACCAACAATAGAGGTTAGACTTACTGGCCTATAATTTCCAGGTTCACTTTTAGAGCCCTTTTTGAATATTGGCACCACATTTGCTATGCGCCAGTCCTGCGGAACAGACCCTGTCGCTATAGAGTCCCTAAAAATAAGAAATAATGGTTTATCTATTACATTACTTAGTTCTCTTAGTACTCGTGGGTGTATGCCATCCGGACCCGGAGATTTATCTATTTTAATCTTATTTAGCCGGTTTCGCACCGGCTAAATAAGCCGGTCTAAGAATTTTGGGAATTCGCGAGCCGATTTTAGGTTATCGGATAGGGTTGGCGTTCTTGTTAGCCTAAAGGGAATAAAGAACCCGTCGGAGAAGCCTGATTGCAGTTGCTGAGCCGCTTCCTTATTGGGGTAAAGCTTTAGCCAGGGGGCCACCCATAATACAGCCCAATACTACGAAGGCCTGGAGCCAATTATTCATGGTTAATCCGATTTTTGATCTCTCCCTATTGAAAACCCTATCGTTAGCTTTATCCACCGTTTGTTGGTCCGCTGATAACAGCGACCATATGTCAATATAATCGTTGCTCCTGATTTTCTGTCTAGTTTCCTGATCTATAGTTAAAGCTATTTTTGATCCAGATCTTTGTTCACCACTTATCCGTTTGGATGTGATAGTTGTAGGCGTAACTCCTTTACCGCTGAAGTTAGCTCCATTTCCTTTATGTTAACCCTATAACGTAAGATTTCCTCGTTACCCTTGCGCTGTGCGCTGTGTGACTCTGGACGAGTGTGCTCCGATCCTGGAGGAACCCCCGCAGATGTTGACGGGGGGATGTCGCAGGACGGGGAAACTCTGGCTCCCGCTACAGCGAGGGATTGGCCGATGTGCTGGCCGATGCACTGAATATCGTGCGTTGGAGCCCGATTACTACCACATAGTGGCGGATTAATGGCTCTGTCTTCAGCGACTGCATTGCAGTTGTCGTGGCTGGAAGCCGCGGGGGATTGTTCTTCCCTGGCTGGTTCGCTACCCTTGGAACACTCACCGCTGCGTGATTCTGGACGAGTGTACACCGATCCTGGAGGAACCCCCGCAGATATTGACAGGGTGATGTCGCAGGACGGGGAAACTCTGGCTCCCGCTGCGTGGTGGTTGTTGTGGCTGGAAGCCGCGGGGGATTGTTCTCCCCGGCTGAAAGCCCTAGAGGGTGCCCACGATTTAGAGGACTTGCCACGTGCACGATGACTCTTATCCGGACTTAGCGACACCTCGGACCCCTCGGATGTTGCTGATGACAGCCATCCTGTGGCCCGGGATCTGCGGCGGCTCCTATGGGAGCTGCGTCTGCGACGGTGACGGGAGGGGCGTTTAGAGGAGTGGCGGGAACGGCGACGGGAGTTATCCGCCGTTATTATGCGGTGCAATGGGGGGGATTCTATCAGTAGACAGAGGGGGATAATTGGCCGTAGCTGGTCCTGTAACGCTAATCGGAAGGGGGGGCGTCAGTAGGTAACCATATTCCTCCCCATTGCTGGGATTTGACGGGGCGGCGGTTACCGGATAATTTTTATTTAGGTTTTGGGCAGTGGGGGGAGGTGTGGATGTGTCTGTGCTTGGTGCGTTTACTGCGATGTCGCCGTGATTCCCGCTGCGCGGCTGTTGAGCGCCTTGCTCGGTCCCATGGGACCGAACAACGCGCTCTTCAGCCGCCCTGTGACCTCTCTGGCCTGACCCCTGATACCCCCGTACAGGCATCAGGGCTGCGTCTGCCGGGGGTAGGCTGGAGGTCAGACCAGGTGACAAATCAGCACGCTGATCGGTCGATTTCGACCGATCAGCGCACTGTGGGGAAAGTGAGGGATTAAAACCAGCCCCCAGGTTACCCCCTGCGGGCGGCGTATATGTGCCCGCAGGGAAGGCAACCGAGGACTGGCCAGCGCTGTGTTCAGCGCTCATCTGCGGTGACCGGAAGTGGCTGGGCGGGGACCGGAAGTGGCTGGGCGGAGCCTCCCAGCACTCCGAGCGGTGTCCGAGGCCTCCGGAAGACGCCTGCAGCTGCGAGGCCCTCCCCTCCCCGACCTGGAGCCGCTCCGGGGCGCGGGGTAAGCGGGCGGATCGCCTGCCACCCGGCGCCACCACCGGCCTCTCCGGAGCGGCCGGGAAAGGGGGCGACACCGCCCGCCGCCGGGCGCCGCCCGATGAAGCCCCGAACAGCCGGGACGGAGCCACCGGCGCCGGCTGCCCATCGCCGCCCTCTGCCCCCACCGGAGTCCGGACCAGAGCCGGCGAGGAGATGCCGGCCACCCTCCGACGGGAGCGACGCCCGGCTCTACCCCGCCGCCCTCGAGAGGCCCCCAGACCATCTACAGCCGAGGGGCCCGGCACCGACAGCGGCGCAGAGAGGGGCCCCTGCCCAGCGATCGGGGCCGGGCCAAACGACGGACCGCAGGGTGCTGGTGCTCCCGAAGGTATTGGAGGTGAGCTGGGCACGATGGCGGAGGGGTGAGGGAGAACAGCCGGCAGCAGAGAGCCTTCGCACATGGCTCTGTACAGCTCCGACCTCCAACCCGTCGGGAGCCGGCGGGCTGGCACGCAGCGGGGGTGACCTAGGCCTAGGGGGGGGGGACCCGGAGACGCAGGCGTGAGGGAGGACAAATTTTCTGGACCGGATAAGGGAACAGTGAGCAGGGGGTCAGGAGAGGGCACAGGGAGGTGAGCCCTGCTGCCTATGAAAACGGCCTGAAGCCAGAACTCACCTTCCTGCACCGCTCTCTTCAGCAGGGCCTCAACAAGAAGGGGGTCCGACATCACAGCAGGGACAGACAAAAGCTTCCAGGTGTCCTGCCGAGAGTGAAAGAGAAAGTTCTCGGCCGGACACCTGGATTTAACCCCTGTAGGAGTGGCCGTAGGACCCCTCCCCTCTAGTGCCCACTGGCCGGCTGGGGGTCTTCCAATTAATGCATCACTAAGGGGGAGTGATGCTAGGGGGGGATCTGGCACAGACATTCTTTACGTGCAGCTCTCTGTGTGCTCCCCAGTCAGAGACGCGCACCTTAATCAGTACCGCGTCTGCCACACCGACCCCGTATACATCGTATATATAACACCGACCCCCGTATACAGCGTATATATAACACCGACCCCGTATACAGCGTATATATAACACCGACCCCCGTATACAGCGTATATATAACACCGACCCCGTATACAGCGTATATATAACACCGACCCCGTATACAGCGTATATATAACGCCGACCCCGTATACAGCGTATATATAACACCGACCCCGTATACAGCGTATATATAACACCGACCCCCGTATACAGCGTATATATAACACCGACCCCGTATACAGCGTATATATAACACCGACCCCGTATACAGCGTATATATAACACCGACCCCGTATACAGCTTATATATAACACCGACCCCGTATACAGCGTATATATAACACCGACCCCGTATACAGCGTATATATAACACCGACCCCGTATACAGCGTATATATAACACCGACCCCGTATACAGCGTATATATAACACCGACCCCCGTATACAGCGTATATATAACACCGACCCCGTATACAGCGTATATATAACACCGACCCCGTATACAGCGTATATATAACACCGACCCCGTATACAGCGTATATATAACACCGACCCCGTATACAGCGTATATATAACACCGACCCCCGTATACAGCGTATATATAACACCGACCCCGTATACAGCGTATATATAACACCGACCCCGTATACAGCGTATATATAACACCGACCCCGTATACAGCGTATATATAACACCGACCCCCGTATACAGCGTATATATAACACCGACCCCGTATACAGCGTATATATAACACCGACCCCGTATACAGCGTATATATAACACCGACCCCGTATACAGCGTATATATAACACCGACCCCCGTATACAGCGTATATATAACACCGACCCCCGTATACAGCGTATATATAACACCGACCCCCGTATACAGCGTATATATAACACCGACCCCGTATACAGCGTATATATAACACCGACCCCGTATACAGCGTATATATAACACCGACCCCGTATACAGCGCGTATATATAACACCGACCCCAGTATACAGCGTATATATAACACCGACCCCCGTATACAGCGTATATATAACACCGACCCCGTATACAGCGTATATATAACACCGACCCCCGTGTATAACACCGACCCCGTATACAGCGTATATATAACACCGACCCCTGTATACAGCGTATATATAACACCGACCCCGTATACAGCGTATATATAACACCGACCCCCGTATACAGCGTATATAACCGACCCCCGTATACGGCGTATATATAACACCGACCCCGTATACAGCGTATATATAACACCGACCCCCGTATACAGCGTATATATAACACCGACCCCCGTATACAGCGTATATATAACACCGACCCCATATACAGCGTATATATAACACCGACCCCCGTATACAGCGTATATATAACACCGACCCCCGTATACAGCGTATATATAACACCGACCCCCATATACAGCGTATATACAACACCGACCCCGTATACAGCGTATATATAACACCGACCCCGTATACAGCGTATATATAACACCGACCCCGTATACAGCGTATATACAACACCGACCCCGTATACAGCGTATATGTAACACCGACCCCCGTATACAGCGTATATGTAACACCGACCCCCGTATACAGCGTATATATAACACCGACCCCCGTATACAGCGTATATACAACACCGACCCCGTATACAGCGTATATATAACACCGACCCCGTATACAGCGTATATATAACACCGACCCCCGTATACAGCGTATATATAACACCGACCCCCGTATACAGCGTATATATAACACCGACCCCTGTATACAGCGCGAATATATAACACCGACCCCGTATACAGCGTATATACAACACCGACCCCCGTATACAGCGTATATATAACACCGACCCCCATATACAGCGTATATATAACACCGACCCCGTATACAGCGTATATATAACACCGACCCCGTATACAGCGTATATATAACACCGACCCCGTATACAGCGTATATATATAACACCGACCCCAGTATACAGCGTATATATAACACCGACCCTGTATACAGCGTATATATAACACCGACCCTGTATACAGCGTATATATAACACCGACCCTGTATACAGCGTATATATAACACCGACCCCGTATACAGCGTATATATAACACCGACCCCATATACAGCGTATATATAACACCGACCCCGTATACAGCGTATATATAACACCGACCCCGTATACAGCGTATATATAACACCGACCCCCGTATACAGCGTATATATAACACCGACCCCGTATACAGCGTATATATAACATCGACCCCGTATACAGCGTATATATAACACCGACCCCAGTATACAGCGTATATATAACACCGACCCCAGTATACAGCGTATATATAACACCGACCCCGTATACAGCGCGTATATATAACACCGACCCCGTATACAGCTTATATATAACACCGACCCCCTATACAGCGTATATATAAACACCGACCCCGTATACAGCGTATATATAACACCGACCCCGTATACAGCGCGTATATATAACACCGACCCTGTATACATAGTAACAGTAACATAGTAACATAGTTTTTTTGATTTAAATAGATTTTTATTAACAATATAAAAAAAAGAGAACAACAGAATGCCATTTACATTGCATTATATCAGATACACATTTTCTTACTTTAATAAACCCCAACATTACCCCAACTACCCCCCTCCCCCATAAGACAGCTCAGTCTCAATCTCCACCCCACCGAGGCATTATCTGCCTCTTGTAATTTATCCTCTTCCAGGTCTTAGGAAACACGACGCCTATACTCCTCAATCCAAATCAAGCCAAGGAGACCATATTTTATTAAAGAGTTCTATTTTCCCCCTTTTTTTGTACACCCTTTTCCAATTTTAGACCATGTTGAACATATTGGAGAAATTCCCTTCTCACAGGTGGTTCCGCGTTTATCCAGTTTCGTGCTATTACTTTCCTGGCCATGTAGAGTAGCCTAGCGATTGCAATCTTCCAAGTATTGTCAACTCCAATTTCTTCCACATATCCCAGCACACATACTATCGGGTCTCTAACAACTCTGCACTTATACGCTGCTTCAACCCGGCTCAAAACCACCACCCAAAAGGCAGCCAGTCTCGGACACGTCCACATCATGTGATATATTCCTGCCTTCTCACTCGCACACCTCGGACACCCAGAATTGGCACGCAATCCCGCTTTGTATAACACTTCCGGAGATTTATATACCCTATGCAAAATGTATAGCTGCGAGAGTCTATATGGTTCACTCAAGGATAGTCGCGGAACCCACTCCATCACCGATTCCCAGGTTTCATTCTCCATCGGCCCCACGTCCCTCTCCCACTTAGCTCTCGCCTTTATAGGGAAATCTAGCAGAAATGTGTGCATAAGGTCCTTATACAGAGTGGAAATAACTCCCCTTGTAGTACCCTCACCACACACATACTCCAACACTATATCATCTTGAACCCTGATATCAGCCTTCTTATTCTGAGCTCTAAAGGCATGTCTCATCTGCGCATACTGATATTCCCCTGTGGATCGCAAACCAAATTCTTCCTGCAATTGGGAAAAGGACTTCAGCTCCTGCTGCTGGATTATCTGGTGAACAAAGCAAATTCCCTTATTCTGCCATTCCATCAATCCTCCCAGGGCCTCAAAATCCTTTAAGTTGTGGTTAGACCATATCGGTGTGAATTTAGTCAACCCTGTAACCCCACGAATCTGCCTTAGTCTATTCCATAATTTACGAATCAGGAACAGGGTTGGGTATATTTTCCCCAGCGCGCCCAATGAGCCATCCTCCAAACACCTGGCCATCGGTCGTCGGTCCGTCACCTCTTCCAATAGCTGTTGTACTGCGCTGGATGACGCCCCTCGCGCCCAGCCCTTCAAATGCTGGCTCTGGGCCGCAAGGAAGTATATTTCCGGGTTGGGCAAAGCCAAACCACCATCTTCCTTGGGTCGTTGAAGCGTCTCCAAGCTAATACGTGGATATTGTCAACCCCATATCAAACTTCTAAAGAGGGCATTAATCTGCCTGAACTTCCCCCGAGGGATCCAAATTGGTGCGTTATGCAGAACATAAAGAATTTTGGGCATAAGGACCATTTTAATAAGGTTTACCCTACCGACGACCGATAGATGTAGCTTATTCCAGGCGTCTACCTTTGCCTTGAGTACCCCCATAACAGGAGTCAAATTTCTTTGCAGAAACTCCGCCACCGGCACCGAAATCCATATTCCAAGATATTTAAATTGGGAAACCACCTTCAGCCTCTCATCCCCAACATCCTCACTCACATTCTCTCCTACGTCATCCACTCTAAAAAGAACCGTCTTATCCCAATTAATTGTTAGTCCCGACACAGTACCAAATCTCTCAACAATTTCAACGGCCCCTCTTAGTGAATTGTCTGGATCCTCCAGGAACAGCAAAACATC
Organism: Ranitomeya imitator; assembly: GCF_032444005.1. Taxonomy (NCBI): domain Eukaryota; kingdom Metazoa; phylum Chordata; class Amphibia; order Anura; family Dendrobatidae; genus Ranitomeya; species Ranitomeya imitator. The sequence continues at coordinate 45,295 of NC_091287.1, read as the reverse complement.
ATCCGCATATAACGCTATTTTTTCCTCTACTTTGCCATACCTAAACCCAGGGACCCCATCCGACTGCCGAATCTTAGCAGCAAGAGGTTCTACAGCCAACGCGAACAGGAGGGGTGACAGCGGGCATCCCTGCCTAGTACCCCTAGCCAGCCCTATAGGACGAGATAGCTCCCCATTTACTCTAATTCTGGCGGATGGTAATGAGTACAACAGCTGTATCCAGGCCACAAACTGCGGGCCAAACCCCATACATTCCAGCACCTGCCAGAGGTACCCCCATTCGACGCTGTCAAACGCCTTGTGTGCATCTAGCGATACAATCACTCTTCGACCACAGTTATCAGACTCTACCTGCAAATTTACATATAACCTCCGCAAATTGATCGCCGTTGATCTATCCGGCATAAAGCCAGATTGGTCCGAATGCACCAGACTCGCAATAACACTAGAGAGGCGGAGAGCCAACACCTTGGCCAGAAGCTTGACATCAATTGTTAGTAAAGAAATTGGGCGGTACGACTCCGGTTTCCCCAAGTCCTTATCCTCCTTTGGAATGACCACTATTATGGCCTCTCTCATAGAGGCTGGCAAGCGCCCACAAGACCTAGCTTCCTCCAATACCATTTTTAATCTAGGAATCAACACTTCTGCCAACCCTTTATAGATCTCAGCGGGTAACCCATCGACCCCAGGCGCCTTCCCATTGGCCATAGACATCAATGCCCGACTCAATTCCTCCTCAGTGATAGGGGCCTCAAGGCTCTCCCTATCTGCCTCACTCAGTCTCGGCAAATCCAGACCTTCCAAGAAAGTCAGTGCATCCTCAACCGATTCACCAACCCGAGAGGAATACAAATCTGCATAGAAGTCCGCAAAGGCTCTCAAAATTTCAGGTGTTTCCGTTATTTTACCTCCACTAGCAGAATCCAAAGAGTGTATATATGAAGAACCTCTCTGAGCAGCAGCCACTACCGACAGCATATGTCCCACTGTTTCTCCCTCCTGATAGAACAATACCCTTTGGAAATCTCGTTTCCTCTCAGCTTTACCTAGCAGAATTTTTTCCAAATGATTTTGTGCGTTTTTCATTCTTCTCTCTGCCTCAGGGGTTCCCAGTGTGGCCATCCCATCCTCTGCTTCCTTCAACTCCTCAACTGCCGCTTTTTCTACCTCTCTCGTCCTCCGCTTACACCTACTAATGTCCCTAAACAGTAGTCCCCTCAGGTACGCCTTCATTGCATCCCAAATTGTAAGAGCGTCGGCGCTTCCATCATTTAAGAGAAAGAATTCCGCCACCTCCCGTCCTATACTTTCCAACTCAATACTCTGTAACCAATTAGGATGAATCTTCCATTCTCTCCCACTTAGCGAGCGAGCCCCCTCCAATCTAACCTCTACTTCAATTGGACTATGGTCCGACAAGGCCCTTGGCAGATATCTCACCTCCCCAACCAGTGTGTCCAAGATCCTATTACCCAGAGCCATATCGATTCTAGAGAGTGTGGCATGTGCCGGTGAATAACATGAGTACCCTCTCTCCCCCACATGTCTAACCCTCCACAGATCAATCAAACCTATCTCCTGTATATAGGTGCCAAATGTTGTTATGTGTCCCTCCGACCTATTCTGAGTATTTTTATTTTTATCCCAATATTCATCACAGATGTTATTTAGATCTCCGATAATTATTAACGGTGTCGGTCCCCATTTTTCCACTCGCTCCATTACTTCTCTAATCTTCCTGCTAGAGTAGGGAGGCGGAATATACATCGCGGCAACACACAGCATCACTCCATACATTATACACCGTAATAGTACGTACTGTCCCTCCACGTCCACATATACCTTCACCTCCTCATACTGAACTCCCGCTGGAACACACAACATCACTCCATACAATATACACCGTATTAGTACGTACTGTCCCTCCACGTCCACATATACCTTCACCTCCTCATACTGAACTCCCGCTGGAACCAAGATTGAGACTCCTCTTGCATACGTGGAGAAGGTAGAATGATATCCCCTCTGGATCCATCGTCTATTCAAAACATCCACTTTTTCCCTTACCAAATGCGTCTCCAGCAAGCATATCATTGAGGCCCTTTGGTCTCTTGCATATTGCAAACACGCAGCACGTCTAGATTTCTCCCCTAGGCCTCTCACATTCCAGCACAAAATCTTAAAACGGGTCCCCATCACTTGGCTCATCTTCACTATAAGTATCATCAATTTTGAGCTCAGGCTGTCTAACTACCCTCCCCCCCCCCCTCCCAACTCCCCCTCCCATCCTTCCCCCCTCACATCTAACCATTCCACCTCTTTCCAAGAGTGGGGCATCATCGCCCATAGCGAACACTCCGTTTGGCATTACCTTCCCAACCCTCCTCCCACCACTGTACATAACAGGATTTCAGACATTTTGAAAAATAACGTTCTCAAAACATTTTAACTTAGAATTATTTGCACACGCAAGAAGCCTGCATACACTTAAAATATGCCGCATACCCTTCCTCCCCCTTTCCCAGCAACCATTACACCATCCCTTTAACTTAATACAATCCAGCTCCCTTCTTCACCACCCATACCCCCTGGCTTGTCAATCACATGACTCTTTTCCAACTGACAGATAAGTAAACAACTTCAGACTCTTCCCACAGTTTCAGTCTCCTTTTCCTTTAAGCTTTTTAGCATTAATATCGATCCACTGGGTAGCTTCCTCCGGCTTCTGGAAAAAATGAATTTTATCAAACGCCACCACCCTCAGTCTTGCTGGGAACATCATGGAATACTGCACACCCAATTCCCTCAGCCGTCTCTTGATACCCGTGAACATCATCCGTTGTTTCTGCACCAGAGTAGAATAGTCTGGGTATATAGCAATCTTTTGGCCTTCAACTGTCAGATCCGTCATGTCTCTGGCCTTCCTCAGTATAATGTCTCTGTCTCTATAGTTTAGAATTTTGGCGAGCATGGTACGGGGATTCGCTCCAGGGACAGGTGGTTTCGGTGGGACCCTATGCGCTCTTTCTACCGCGAACACTTTTGTTAGCGCCATATCTCCAAATGTCTCTAACAGCCATTTTTCAATATATTCCGTTGGATTCCTCCCTTCAGCTTTTTCAGGGATGCCCACTATGCGAATATTATTTCTTCTGGACCTATTCTCAAGGTCCTCATTTTTCGCAGCCAATTCAGCTATTGCTTGAGTGAACTTTTTCTCTGCTTTTTGCAGCTGCACTATATGGTCTTCTGCAGTGCTCACTCTCTCCTCTACCTCCCCCACACGTTTGTCAATCTTCTGCATGGCTGCGTTTATCTGGGCTGTGTCCCCCTTAACCTCCTGTATCTGTATGGTCAGAGATTGTTTACATGAAGAGACTAGCGCAAAAACGTCTCTTAGGGTAGGCTCAGCTTCTGGCGCCATTTCCTCGGGTCCCCCTTCTGCCACCGCCATTTTACTCTCCTTTCTCCCCTGTTGTACCTCATGTTCTCCTGCTGGGCTCTCCTCCTCCTCCTCCTCTTCGGTATCAGCTCCGGCTCCCTCCTCTGCGGCCTCCGCTCTCGCAAACTGCTGGAGCTTTGCCGCTACCTCCATGCGCTTTCTGCATGCGGCGTTCTCCTTGTCTGCCTTTTCCCTCAAGTCGGCGCCATCTTGGATTGCGCCTGCATCCCCGGCTCCCGCGTCCTTCTGCCGTCTCCTGGTCATGTTCGTCGGTTCCAGCGCTACCGAACAGCACCGCCGGCCTCTCCAAGTCTCCCCGCAGCCAGTAAGCCCCCGCAGGGACCAAACAGCAGCGGCTCTGCAGGATTTTACAATATACAGCGGCGGGAGCTCACAGCCGCACGTCCGCTCACATGGACTCTCAGGCCACGCCCCCCAACATAGTAACATAGTTAGTAAGGCCGAAAAAAGACATTTGTCCATCCAGTTCAGCCTATATTCCATCATAATAAATAAATACCCAGATCTACGTCCTTCTACAGAACCTAATAATTGTATGATACAATATTGTTCTGCTCCAGGAAGACATCCAGGCCTCTCTTGAACCCCTCGACTGAGTTCGCCATCACCACCTCCTCAGGCAAGCAATTCCAGATTCTCACTGCCCTAACAGTAAAGAATCCTCTTCTATGTTGGTGGAAAAACCTTCTCTCCTCCAGACGCAAAGAATGCCCCCTTGTGCCCGTCACCTTCCTTGGTATAAACAGATCCTCAGCGAGATATTTGTATTGTCCCCTTATATACTTATACATGGTTATTAGATCGCCCCTCAGTCGTCTTTTTTCTAGACTAAATAATCCTAATTTCGCTAATCTATCTGGGTATTGTAGTTCTCCCATCCCCTTTATTAATTTTGTTGCCCTCCTTTGTACTCTCTCTAGTTCCATTATATCCTTCCTGAGCACCGGTGCCCAAAACTGGACACAGTACTCCATGTGCGGTCTAACTAGGGATTTGTACAGAGGCAGTATAATGCTCTCATCATGTGTATCCAGACCTCTTTTAATGCACCCCATGATCCTGTTTGCCTTGGCAGCTGCTGCCTGGCACTGGCTGCTCCAGGTAAGTTTATCATTAACTAGGATCCCCAAGTCCTTCTCCCTGTCAGATTTACCCAGTGGTTTCCCGTTCAGTGTGTAATGGTGATATTGATTCCCTCTTCCCATGTGTATAACCTTACATTTATCATTGTTAAACCTCATCTGCCACCTTTCAGCCCAAGTTTCCAACTTATCCAGATCCATCTGTAGCAGAATACTATCTTCTCTTGTATTAACTGCTTTACATAGTTTTGTATCATCTGCAAATATCGATATTTTACTGTGTAAACCTTCTACCAGATCATTAATGAATATGTTGAAGAGAACAGGTCCCAATACTGACCCCTGCGGTACCCCACTGGTCACAGCGACCCAGTTAGAGACTATACCATTTATAACCACCCTCTGCTTTCTATCACTAAGCCAGTTACTAACCCATTTACACACATTTTCCCCCAGACCAAGCATTCTCATTTTGTGTACCAACCTCTTGTGCGGCACGGTATCAAACGCTTTGGAAAAATCGAGATATACCACGTCCAATGACTCACCGTGGTCCAGCCTATAGCTTACCTCTTCATAAAAACTGATTAGATTGGTTTGACAGGAGCGATTTCTCATAAACCCATGCTGATATGGAGTTAAACAGTTATTCTCATTGAGATAATCCAGAATAACATCCCTCAGAAACCCTTCAAATATTTTACCAACAATAGAGGTTAGACTTACTGGCCTATAATTTCCAGGTTCACTTTTAGAGCCCTTTTTGAATATTGGCACCACATTTGCTATGCGCCAATCCTGCGGAACAGACCCTGTCGCTATAGAGTCCCTAAAAATAAGAAATAATGGTTTATCTATTACATTACTTAGTTCTCTTAGTACTCGTGGGTGTATGCCATCCGGACCCGGAGATTTATCTATTTTAATCTTATTTAGCCGGTTTCGCACCTCTTCTTGGGTTAGATTGGTGACCCTTAATATAGGGTTTTCAGTGTTTCTTGGGATTTCACCTAGCATTTCATTTTCCACCGTGAATACCGTGGAGAAGAAGGTGTTTAATATGTTAGCTTTTTCCTCGTCATCTACAACCATTCTTTCCTCACTATTTTTTAAGGGGCCTACATTTTCAGTTTTTATTCTTTTACTATTGATATAGTTGAAGAACAGTTTGGGATTAGTTTTACTCTCCTTAGCAATGTGCTTCTCTGTTTCCTTTTTGGCAGCTTTAATTAGTTTTTTAGATAAAGTATTTTTCTCCCTATAGTTTTTTAGAGCTTCAATGGTGCCATCCTGCTTTAGTAGTGCAAATGCTTTCTTTTTACTGTTAATTGCCTGTCTTACTTCTTTGTTTAGCCACATTGGGTTTTTCCTATTTCTAGTCCTTTTATTCCCACAAGGTATAAACCGCTTACACTGCCTATTTAGGATGTTCTTAAACATTTTCCATTTATTATCTGTATTCTTATTTCTGAGGATATTGTCCCAGTCTACCAGATTAAGGGCATCTCTAAGCTGGTCAAACTTTGCCTTCCTAAAGTTCAGTGTTTTTGTGACTCCCTGACAAGTCCCCCTAGTGAAAGACAGGTGAAACTGTACAATATTGTGGTCGCTATTTCCTAGATGCCCGACCACCTGCAGATTTGTTATTCTGTCAGGTCTATTAGATAGTATTAGGTCTAAAAGTGCTGCTCCTCTGGTTGGATTCTGCACCAATTGTGAAAGATAATTTTTCTTGGTTATTAGCAGAAACCTGTTGCCTTTATGGGTTTCACAGGTTTCTGTTTCCCAGTTAATATCCGGGTAGTTAAAGTCCCCCATAACCAGGACCTCATTATGGGTTGCAGCTTCATCTATCTGCTTTAGAAGTAGACTTTCCATGGTTTCTGTTATATTTGGGGGTTTGTAACAGACCCCAATGAGAATTTTGTTACCATTTTTCCCTCCATGAATTTCGACCCATATGGACTCGACATCCTCATTTCCTTCGCTAATATCCTCCCTTAAAGTGGACTTTAGACAAGACTTTACATAGAGACAAACCCCTCCTCCTCTCCGATTTTTACGATCCTTTCTAAACCGACTGTAACCCTGTAAGTTAACTGCCCAGTCATAGCTTTCATCTAACCATGTCTCGGTTATTCCCACTATGTCAAAGTTACCTGTAGATATTTCTGCTTCTAGTTCTTCCATCTTGTTTGTCAGGCTTCTGGCGTTTGCGAGCATGCAGTTTAGAGGATTTTGTTTTGTTCCAATCTCCTCGCTGTGGATTGTTTTAGAAAAGTTCTTACCTCCCTTCTGAGTATGTTTTCCTGGATCTTCTTTGTTCAAGTCTAATGTTTTTCTTCCCGTCCCCTCTTCTTCTAGTTTAACGCCCTCCTGATGAGTGTAGCGAGTCTTCTGGCGAATGTGTGTTTCCCAGGTTTGTTGAGGTGTAGTCCGTCTCTGGCGAGGAGTCCATCGTACAAGTAATTCACACCGTGGTCCAGGAATCCGAATCCTTGTTGTCTGCACCATCGTCTTAGCCAGTTGTTTGCATCAAGGATCCTGTTCCATCTCCTGGTGCCATGCCCGTCTACTGGAAGGATAGAAGAAAAAACTACCTGTGCATCCAGTTCCTTTACTTTCTTCCCCAACTCTTCAAAGTCTTTGCAGATTGTCGGTAGGTCCTTCCTTGCCGTGTCATTGGTGCCAACATGTATCAGAAGAAATGGGTGGACGTCCTTGGAGTTGAAGAGCTTTGGTATCCTATCGGTCACATCCTTGATCATCGCACCTGGAAGGCAGCATACTTCTCTTGCAGTTATGTCCGGTCTGCAGATGGCTGCTTCTGTGCCTCTCAGTAGTGAGTCTCCCACCACCACCACTCTTCGTTGCTTCTTGGCTGTACTTTTTGCTGTCACTTGTTGCTGTGTGCCCTTTTCTTTTTTGCTTGCTGGTATTGTTTCATCCTTAGGTGTGCCATCTTCATCCTCTACAAAGATTTGATATCGGTTCTTCAGTTGTGTGGTTGGTGATTTCTCCATGGTCTTCTTGCTTCTTTTGGTCACATGCTTCCACTCATCTGCTTTTGGAGGTTCTCTGACACTTTTTTCACCTTCTGTGACCAGTAGAGATGCTTCTGTTCTGTCTAGAAAGTCTTCATTCTCTTTGATGAGTTTCAAAGTTGCTATTCTTTCTTCCAGACCCCGCACCTTTTCTTCTAAAAGGGCCACTAGTCTACACTTCTGACAGGTGAAATTTAATTCTTCTTCTGGTCGATCTGTGAACATGTAGCACATGCTGCAGCTCACCATGTAGGTTGTCACATCTGCCATGTTGCTCCTAGATCCTGCTGACTTGCTGTGTGTTTTCCTTCTTGTGTAATCTACTCAGCCAAGCTCTCTTGCATTAATGTCCTACATTCTTTCCAAGCAGCTGGTCCCGGCTGTACCCAACAATCTTCTAGCTTAGGGAGACTCTTCGCTTTTCCCAGAAGGCACCTGGAATATGCAAATTAGCCTCCTCAAGCTTGAATCCCTGGTTTTCAAGCTTGAATCCCTGGTTTTTCAGCTTATATATAACACCGACCCCCGTATACAGCGTATATATAACACCGACCCCGTATACAGCGTATATATAACACCGACCCCGTATACAGCGCGTATATATAACACCGACCCTGTATACAGCGTATATATAACACCGACCCTGTATACAGCGTATATATAACACCGACCCTGTATACAGCGTATATATAACACCGACCCCCGTATACAGCGTATATATAACACCGACCCCGTATACAGCGTATATACGGGTGGAGCGCGGTAATTTGCTGATTTGGGAATGAAATAAAAAAATTATGATCATTAGAAAAATTTATTTTATATTTTAATTATACTGAACAGTAATGGAATTTTTAAATTACATGGTTTTAAATAGTGTATCTGGCAAATGTCGACCTTCGCTATCCACACACTGCTGCATACGTTTTCTGAAGTTTTCATGAACTCTAACAAGCATGTCCACTGGTATTCTGCCAATTTCAGCTTCAATATTGTTCCTTAGGTCTTCCAAGGTCCAAGGACGGTTGATATACACCTTAGACTTTAGGTAACCCCAAAGGAAAAAATCGCATGGGGCTAAATCTGGTGAGCGTGCTGGCCAGTTCACATCTCCCCTCAAAGAGATAAGCCGTCCAGGAATCATTTGCCTCAAACAATTCATGGTAACCCTCGCTGTGTGTGCAGTGGCACCATCCTGTTGGAACCATGTATCCTCTAGTTCCATTGCCTCAAGAGCCGGCTGAAAATAATCCTGTATCATAGACAAGTACCGTTCGGAGTTCACAGTTATGGCACGACCATTATCCTGAAAAAAGTAAGGACCAATGATGCCTACTCGTGATATGGCGCACCACACAGTGACGCGGTACGAATGCAGAGGTCTCTCGTGAACTTCTCTGGGGTTTGTTTCACTCCAGTATCGCATATTTTGTTTGTTTACACACCCACTGAGGTGAAAATGTGCCTCATCAGAAAAAAACACAATTGCGTCATGGGGTATCGTTGCTAACATGTCTTCACAAGAGGTCCGCCGTGTCAAATAGTCCCATGCTGACAAATGTTGGTGTGAGGAAAATGTATATCATAAGTAGTTCTCTTGCTAGCCTGCGTGGGCTGAGCCCCCTTCTTGGAGTAACAGTTTGTAGCTGCAAATTCCTGGCTTTCCTTCTCTGAGAGTATGGGGGAAGAGAAGTTTTATTGCCGAATGGAATTTACGACTAGCATTTCCTGTGTAAGCTCTTGTTCAGCTATAAGGGAAGTAGAAACTTCAAGAATTCATGAAAGATTCTTTGTTTAGTTTTTGTTAGATATTAGGCAAACGATTTAAGCTAGAAATACGAAAATATATATTCTTATTTTCACTCGGTGTATCTACACACCCCATGAATCTCGGGCTTCTAACTCCGTCTGGTAAAGAAGTAGGGTTTTCTCTGTAAATATGTATCCCAGTTAGGACATATTTGATCTCATTAGAATGCTCACGTTAATCTGAGATGAATGATGAGCTTTTTAGGACGCTGACATGTTTTGTAGTGAAGTTATAGAAACTAGAGAGAATAGTTTAAAGTTTAGGCAGAATGTAGAGAGAGGAGGGTCTGGATAAGCCAGCCTTTCTGTGATGTCACAGCCTTAATGTTTTAAGTGTCTGGCAGGCTCGGAGGAGTCGCTTGCTGCTTGATTTCTTGTCTTGTCCTGGAAGAGCCCTGCTCACGTCCAAATGAGCTGAGACGTATGGAAAAAACTGCCCTAGCCTGGTTGCCTGTCATGCTTTGAACATGTAAGTGTTGCTTTTTCTCATTTATTCCCTTTATGTTATAATTACCCTTGTACATATCTGCAATTGTCTCATTTGTAACTTCTTTATAAAATATTTTTGATAAAGCACTGCCTAATTAATTTCAATGGAATATACTATTATATATTAGTTCGTTCATCCATGCTCTAAACTTACCCAGTCTTCTGAAGTGAAATACGCTACTGTTATTGTTGTGTGGGGTTAGCTTCGGACCCGTTTAATCGAAGCTGGTGGCAGTGATACTGATAGTGTGCAGACTTTTGGGTGATGCTGAAGCGGCTGCGGGGTTAATAATTATTGTTCCTGCCTGAGTGGGAGTACTTATCGCGTCGCTGCAGTGTGCCCAATTGCCATTACATAGCAGGCAGCCTTTCTGGCGACTAATTACCCAGGGTGCAGTACCTAATCTGACCTGAGAGTAAGGGGGGCGCCAGAGAGCTGCAAGTGTTAAGTGGAACTGTAAGCGGGATATACATAAATCCCTGCAGTTTGTGGTATATTGAAAGCAGTGGGATACCTAGAATAAGCCCCTGCTGTAAGCTAAGAGGTCAATAGCCTTGTGTGTGGTTTTTTTCATCACATCGTGGAGTGGAGGGATAACTAAGATAAGCCCCCCTGCACATGTGATAGCCGTCTGTTGGCCTAAAGTCACCTCAATCCGTGACGTAGGGGTGACGGTCACGGTGTGAATCCTGACCCATTGGTGACAGCGGTCAGGGGGAATCGTGACAATTGGTGGCAAGGCGGTGGGATATCTTAGAGCATTAGTGATTTGGTTTGAGTAATCATTCCTCTCACTAAAAACTTGCAGAAAGTTCTTGCGAGGACTCTGCGCAAATAAGTTTGGAGAACGAACTCAGTGCTTTTTAGTTGTGAGACAATTGCGTACTGGTAATTATCCCCTCCCTTTCTCTTCGTTTTTCTATCCTATCTTTTATTTGGCAACCATGGTTGTGCTGGGAGAAACCTTCTATGAGCAGCAGACCAGAGACACCCTTGTCGCCTTATGCAAGTCACAGCACATTGACTTTGCAAGCAAAAACAAAGCCCAACTGGTCGCAGATCTGGTGCAATGGGAAGCCGCTCGAGACCAATCTCAGAGCTCAGAGGCCGCAGAAGCCAGCACCAGCGAACATGGTGCTGCAGCAGAGGTCCAACCACTGAATGCTGGCCCTGTTAGCAATCCGGGCGAATTGGACCCCCACCTGCAGGCGGCCTTGAAAGAATTCCCCACTGACGACCATGAGGGACGTCGGCAGCTGATTCAGCAATACCGGCAAGAGGCCCGAGCTGAGCGAGAGGCTCAGGCCCAGCGAGCTGAGCGAGAGGCTCAGGCCCAGCGAGCCGAGCGGGAGGCTGAGAGAGCCAAGCGCCAAGCCCAGCGAGCTCATGAACTGGAGATGCTCCGGCAGGGGGGGATGCCTTCCACCGCCCAGAGACGTGAGCCCAGCAGCGCTCAGATACCTAAGCCCCGGCCCGATCACTTCCCTGTTATGGAGAAGGATGGGGACTTGGACACTTTTCTGCGGGCCTTTGAGAAAGGCTGCAGGCAGTACCAGCTGCCTACAGATGAATGGGCACGATACCTGACACCAGGGCTGAGAGGTAAAGCTCTGGAGGCGTTTGCTGCCCTCCGTCAAGAACAAGATGGTGACTATGAGGCCATCAAGCAGGCTTTGATAGCCAAGTACCAGCTTACACCCGAGGTGTACCGTAGAAAGTTCCGGACCCTCCAACGTGGCCCACACGACAGTTACAGTGATGTGGTGCATGGACTGGGGACCCACTTTGACCAGTGGACCCAAGGACTGTCAGTGACCACCTTTGCACAGCTGCGAGACCTGATGATCAAAGACCAGTTCTTTCATCTTTGCCCAGCTGAGGTGCGACAGTTCGTGATGGACAGAGAACCCAAAGACGTGACGAAAGCAGCGCAGATTGCCGATGCCTATGAGGCCAACCGTAGATCGGAAGGGCGGAAGCCAGTCACCACCAGCTGGAGAGGGGGTAAGCCTGCAACCAACGCCAGTACCCCTGCCAGCCAACACACCAGAGGTCCTGGCCCCGTGGCCAACAGCACCAGACCGACCACCGAACCTCGCACGTGTTTCACCTGCCATCAGACTGGTCATATCAGTCTCGCCTGCCCAACCAAGCAGAAGAACACCCAAGCCAAGGCCCCAGGGCCTAATGCAGCAGTTCTTTTGGTGGGTGGTGTGGTTGGGAGGGTGTGTGACAACGTACAGCACGTCACTGTGGGAGGCCATGTTGCTACAGGCCTCAAGGACACCGGGGCTGAACGAACCCTCATCCGACCCGAACTGGCGGCCCCTGAAGAAATCATTCCGGGGAAAACCCTAACTGTCACTGGGATTGGGGGCATCAGCTGTCCATTACCAATGGCCCGGGTTTATATTGATTGGGGTGCCAGGAGCGGGGTGAAGGAAGTGGGGCTGTCTGATATTTTGCCCACTGATGTTTTGTTGGGGACTGATTTGGGGAGGATGGTTGCATACTACGTCCCTGACACCCCTCCCCAATCTACTAATAAGGGTAAAGTTAACCCTGATGATGATGATGATGGGAAATCGCATGTGTTACCTGACCATGCTTTATCTTGTAATTATGCATCTAATAACCATTTTTTCCCTAGGATTGATGGTGAAAATGTTGTACCTGTGCCAGCTGAACCTGATAATGATTTTTCTGTGAAGGTTAATGTGTCCATAGGTACAGGCGTGCCCAGCCACGTCGCTCTGCGGAGTGAGACGGCTGAGGAACCCCTAACAGGGGCAAGTGTCGGTGCTACAGGAAATGGGGAGATGCATGGGAACCGTGAGGAAGGTGACGCCATGAAAGTGACCAGTGCCACCGAGGAAGGTAACTGGCCCATAAGTAGCACTGCCCCTAGAGCGTTGGGGGTGGATGGGGAGGTAGAGCCCATAGCAGCGCCAGCTGATGGGACTGTAGAAACCCCCGGGGAGACAGCCTACGTAGCTGCTGTCACCCGCAGTCAGAGTGCCCGGAACGCAGATAACTGTCTGCCTTCCGGACCCTCCTCAGTCATCACTGTGACTGAACCAGAGGTGGACCCAGAGCAGGTCCAAGAGGGTTCCCGTGGGGAAGGGACCCTGACATCGCTTCTGGCTTCCCCTAGCCAGGAGTTTCAGGCCGCTCTGCACACAGATGCGAGCCTAGAGAGTTTGAGACAACTCGCCGAGACGCCCACCTCCGAGACTGATAAGGAGAGGGTGTTCTGGGAACGAGGAAGGTTATACCGGGAGACAGTACCCGGAGAATCACAAAAGGAGTGGTTGAGGGAAAGACAGTTGGTCGTCCCCCAGCAATTCCGGGGTGAGTTGTTGCGGATTGCCCATGAGATCCCGCTAGCTGGACACTTGGGGATCAGCAAAACTAAGGCCCGGTTGTCTCAACACTTCTATTGGCCTAAGATGGGGACAGATGTGTCAAACTACTGCCGCTCCTGTATCACTTGTCAAAGGGTGGGGAAGGCGGGGCCTGCTCTTAAGGCTCCCCTGATCCCTTTGCCAGTGATAGAGGAGCCTTTCCAGAGGATCGCGGTGGACATTGTGGGCCCGCTGGCCGTCCCCAGCAGCTCTGGAAAGCAATACATCCTTACTGTGGTAGACTATGCTACCCGGTACCCAGAGGCAGTAGCTCTGTCGTCAACTAGGGCAGATAAGGTGGCGGATGCCCTGTTGGCCATCTTTTCACGTGTAGGATTTCCCAGGGAAATGCTTACTGATCAAGGGACCCAATTTATGTCTCGCCTAATGGAGGCTCTCTGTAAGAGAATGCAGGTGAAGCACCTGGTACCGAGTGCGTATCACCCACAGACCAATGGCTTGTGTGAACGCTTCAATGGTACCCTCAAACAGATGCTACGCATGCTGGTTGAGACCCAAGGGCGCGACTGGGAGCGGTACCTCCCACACCTGCTGTTCGCTTACCGAGAAGTTCCGCAGGCCTCGACGGGGTTCTCCCCTTCGAGCTCCTGTACGGCAGGCGAGTCCGGGGACCCCTTGGGTTGGTAAGAGAATCCTGGGAAGAGGAGCCGAACCCTTCTGAAGTGTCCATAGTAGAGTATGTCATGCGCTTCCGTGACAAGATGCAGACCTTGACGCAGTTGGTGCATGACAACATGACGCAGGCTCAGGCTGACCAGAAGCACTGGTACGACCAGAACGCCCGGGAGCGGACCTACTACGTGGGTCAAAAGGTGTGGGTGCTGGTCCCCGTACCAACGGATAAGCTTCAGGCAGCCTGGGAGGGCCCGTACGTCGTCCACCAACAGCTCAACCCGGTCACGTACGTGGTCACGCTTGACCACGCTCGGGGTAGGCGAAAGGCCTTTCACGTCAACATGATGAAGGCTCATCACGAACGTGAACCTTTCGTCCTACCGGTCTGCAGCTTGCCCGAAGACGGTGAGGAAGACACCCTCCTGGACTTGCTGGCCCAAGCCAAGGCCAATGGGTCCATCGAGGACGTGGAGGTAAGTGCCTCGTTAACGGAACCCCAGCGGTTGCAGTTGCAAACCACACTGGAACCCTTCCGGGTCGTGTTCTCCAACCGACCTGGGAGGACTGAGTTAGCCGTCCACGAGGTGGACACCGGGAATCACGCCCCACTACGGCGAACACCCTATCGAATCTCTGACCAGGTGCAGCAGATTATGCGCCAAGAGATCGATGAGATGTTACAGCTGGGGGTAATTCGACGGTCAAAGAGTGCGTGGGCCTCACCTGTAGTTCTCGTGCCAAAGAAGGACCGGACCACCCGGTTCTGCGTGGACTACAGGGGGCTCAACGCCATTACAGCCTCTGACGCGCACCCCATGCCGCGCATCGAGGAGCTGCTTGAGAAGTTAGCTGGCGCAAAATACCTAACAATAATGGATCTGAGTCGAGGATACTGGCAGATTCACCTGAGCCCTGAGGCACAGGAGAAGTCCGCCTTTATCACACCCTTTGGACTGTACGAGTCCACGGTCATGCCCTTCGGCATGAAGAATGCCCCTGCCACTTTCCAGCGGATGGTCAACCTCCTGCTTCAGGGACTGGAGACGTACGCCGTGGCGTACTTGGATGACATTGCCATCTTCAGTTCCTCCTGGGAGGAACACCTGCAGCATCTCGAGGAGGTGCTCAGGCGAATTCACCAAGCAGGACTGACTATCAAGCCGGGAAAGTGTCAGATGGGCATGAGGGAGGTTCACTACCTGGGAAACCGGGTAGGCGAAGGCACCATGGAGCCAGAGCATGGCAATGGTGATGGGTTGGCCCACCAGGGTGAACCTGCTGAGGTGCGCATGGAGGAGAACCATCAGGTCCTGCCTCCCTAGCGCACACCTGAAGGGGGAGGTGTGAGGAAAATGTATATCATAAGTAGTTCTCTTGCTAGCCTGCGTGGGCTGAGCCCCCTTCTTGGAGTAACAGTTTGTAGCTGCAAATTCCTGGCTTTCCTTCTCTGAGAGTATGGGGGAAGAGAGGTTTTATTGCCGAATGGAATTTACGACTAGCATTTCCTGTGTAAGCTCTTGTTCAGCTATAAGGGAAGTAGAAACTTCAAGAATTCATGAAAGATTCTTTGTTTAGTTTTTGTTAGATATTAGGCAAACGATTTAAGCTAGAAATACGAAAATATATATTCTTAGTCTCACTCGGTGTATCTACACACCCCATGAATCTCGGGCTTCTAACTCCGTCTGGTAAAGAAGTAGGGTTTTCTCTGTAAATATGTATCCCAGTTAGGACATATTTGATCTCATTAGAATGCTCACGTTAATCTGAGATGAATGATGAGCTTTTTAGGACGCTGACATGTTTTGTAGTGAAGTTATAGAAACTAGAGAGAATAGTTTAAAGTTTAGGCAGAATGTAGAGAGAGGAGGGTCTGGATAAGCCAGCCTTTCTGTGATGTCACAGCCTTAATGTTTTAAGTGTCTGGCAGGCTCGGAGGAGTCGCTTGCTGCTTGATTTCTTGTCTTGTCCTGGAAGAGCCCTGCTCACGTCCAAATGAGCTGGGACGTATGGGAAAAACTGCCCTAGCCTGGTTGCCTGTCATGCTTTGAACATGTAAGTGTTGCTTTTTCTCATTTATTCCCTTTATGTTATAATTACCCTTGTACATATCTGCAATTGTCTCATTTGTAACTTCTTTATAAAATATTTTTGATAAAGCACTGCCTAATTAATTTCAATGGAATATACTATTATATATTAGTTCGTTCATCCATGCTCTAAACTTACCCAGTCTTCTGAAGTGAAATACGCTACTGTTATTGTTGTGTGGGGTTAGCTTCGGACCCGTTTAATCGAAGCTGGTGGCAGTGATACCGATAGTGTGCAGACTTTTGGGTGATGCTGAAGCGGCTGCGGGGTTAATAATTATTGTTCCTGCCTGAGTGGGAGTAGTTATCGCGTCGCTGCAGCGTGCCCAATAGCCAGTACATAGCAGGCAGCCTTTCTGGCGACTAATTACCCAGGGTGCAGTACCTAATCTGACCTGAGAGTAAGGGGGCGCCAGAGAACTGCAAGTGTTAAGTGGAACTGTAAGTGGGATATACATAAATCCCTGCAGTTTGTGGTATATTGAAAGCAGTGGGATACCTAGAATTAGCCCCTGCTGTAAGCTAAGAGGTCAATAGCCTTTGTGGTTTTTTTCATCACATCGTGGAGTGGAGGGATAACTAAGATAAGCCCCCCTGCACATGTGATAGCCGTCTGTTGGCCTAAAGTCACCTCAATCCGTGACGTAGGGGTGACGGTCACGGTGTGAATCCTGACCCATTGGTGACAGCGGTCAGGGGGAATCGTGACAGTTGGACCACGCACATTTTATACGGGTGAAAATTCAGTTCATCATGAAGAATCCGGTGGAGAGAACGTCTTGAAATGCCAAGAGCAAATGACTGCTTCCGAGCAGAGCGTTTCGGAGATTGCAGTACTGCTGCTCTAACTCTCTCGATGTTTTGTGGTGTTGTAATCCTTCTCTCAGGTCCCCTTCGTACACATGACACATTCCCTGCTGTTCTGAATGCATTCACCCAATTTACAATTGATTGCCGTCCAGGAACACGTCCGCGTGGAGGAACAGCGAATTGTAAACGAAAAGCACGCTGCACTGCAATGATCGAGTGGGCATTTGAAAAATACGCTTCAACACAAAATGACCTCTCCTCACGTGTCCACTGCATGATGGCAACTGAAAGGCAGAGGAATACAAATCTCCCATCAGCCACTGTAAGCCACACCCACTCTCCCCTCTTTTCGACCGACAGTGCCGCCACAGCATGCAGTGCAAAAAAGCAAATTACCGCGGTCCACCCTGTATATATAATACTGACCTCTGTATACAGTGTATATATAATACTGACCTCTGTATATAGTGAATATATATATAATACTGACCTCTGTATACAGTGTATATATATATAATACTGACCTCTGTATACAGTGTATATATATATAATACTGAGCTCTGTATACAGTGTATATATATATAATACTGAGCTCTGTATACAGTGTATATATATATAATACTGACCTCTGTATACAGTGTATATATATATATATATATATATATAATACTGACCTCTGTATACAGTGTATATATATATATATAATACTGACCTCTGTATACAGTGTATATATAATACTGACCTCTGTATATAGTGTATATATATATAATACTGACCTCTGTATACAGTGTATATATATATATATATAATACTGACCTCTGTATACAGTGTATATATATATATATAATACTGACCTCTGTATACAGTGTATATATAATACTGACCTCTGTATATAGTGTATATATATATAATACTGACCTCTGTATACAGTGTATATATATATAATACTGACCTCTGTATACAGTGTATATATATAATACTGACCTCTGTATACAGTGTATATATATAATACTGACCTCTGTATACAGTGTATATATATAATACTGAGCTCTGTATACAGTGTATATATATATATATATAATACTGACCTCTGTATACAGTGTATATATATATATAATACTGACCTCTATACAGTGTATATATATATATATATATATATATATATATATATAATACTGATCTCTGTATAGTGTATATATATAATACTGACCTCTGTATACAGTGTATATATATATAATACTGACCTCTGTATACAGTGTATATATATATATTAATGACCTCTGTATACAGTGTGTATATATATATAATACTGACCTCTGTATACAGTGTATATATATAATACTGATCTCTGTATACAGTGTATATATATAATACTGACCTCTGTATACAGTGTATATATATATAATACTGACCTCTGTATACAGTGTATATATATATATATAATACTGACCTCTGTATACAGTGTATATATAATACTGACCTCTGTATATAGTGTATATATATATAATACTGACCTCTGTATACAGTGTATATATATATAATACTGACCTCTGTATACAGTGTATATATATATATATAATACTGACCTCTGTATACAGTGTATATATATATATATAATACTGACCTCTGTATACAGTGTATATATAATACTGACCTCTGTATATAGTGTATATATATATAATACTGACCTCTGTATACAGTGTATATATATATAATACTGACCTCTGTATACAGTGTATATATATATATAATAGTGACCTCTGTATACAGTGTATATATATAATACTGACCTCTGTATACAGTGTATATATATATATATATATATATAATACTGACCTCTGTATACAGTGTATATATATATAATACTGACCTCTGTATACAGTGTATATATATAATACTGACCTCTGTATACAGTGTATATATATATATATAATACTGACCTCTGTATACAGTGTATATATATATATATAATACTGATCTCTGTATACAGTGTATATATATAATACTGACCTCTGTATACAGTGTATATACATATATATATAATACTGATCTCTGTATACAGTGTATATATATAATACTGATCTCTGTATACAGTGTATATATATAATACTGACCTCTGTATACAGTGTATATATATAATACTGACCTCTGTATACAGTGTATATATATATATATATAATACTGACCTCTGTATACAGTATATATATATAATACTGACCTCTGTATACAGTGTATATATATATAATACTGACCTCTGTATACAGTGTATATATATATAATACTGACCTCTGTATACAGTGTATATATATAATACTGACCTCTGTATACAGTGTATATATATATAATACTGACCTCTGTATACAGTGTATATATATAATACTGACCTCTGTATACAGTGTATATATATATATATATAATACTGATCTCTGTATACAGTGTATATATATAATACTGACCTCTGTATACAGTGTATATACATATATATATAATACTGATCTCTGTATACAGTGTATATATATAATACTGATCTCTGTATACAGTGTATATATATAATACTGACCTCTGTATACAGTGTATATATATAATACTGACCTCTGTATACAGTGTATATATATATATATATATAATACTGACCTCTGTATACAGTATATATATATATAATACTGACCTCTGTATACAGTGTATATATATATAATACTGACCTCTGTATACAGTGTATATATATATAATACTGACCTCTGTATACAGTGTATATATATAATACTGACCTCTGTATACAGTGTATATATATATAATACTGACCTCTGTATACAGTGTATATATATAACACTGACCTCTGTATACAGTGTATATATATATATATATAATACTGACCTCTGTATACAGTGTATATATATATAATACTGACCTCTGTATACAGTGTATATATATATAATACTGACCTCTGTATACAGTGTATATATATATAATACTGACCTCTGTATACAGTGTATATATATAATACTGACCTCTGTATACAGTGTATATATATATATAATACTGACCTCTGTATACAGTGTATATATATATAATACTGACCTCTGTATACAGTGTATATATATATATATATATACAGTTAGGTCCATATATATTTGGACAGAGACAACATTTTTCTAATTTTGGTTATAGACATTACCACAATGAATTTTAAACAAAACAATTCAGATGCAGTTGAAGTTCAGACTTTCAGCTTTCATTTGAGGGTATCCACATTAAAATTGGATGAAGGGTTTGGGAGTTTCAGCTCCTTAACATGTACCACCCTGTTTTTAAAGGGACCAAAAGTAATTGGACAATTGACTCCGAGGCTATTTCATGGACAGGTGTGGGCAATCCCTTCGTTATGTCATTCTCAATTAAGCAGATAAAAGGCCTGGAGTTGATTTGAGGATTGGTGCTGCATTTGGAAGGTTTTGCTGTGAAGTAAACATGCGGTCAAAGGAGCTCTCCATGCAGGTGAAACAAGCCATCCTTAAGCTGCGAAAACAGAAAAAACCCATCTGAGAAATTGCTACAATATTAGGAGCGGCAAAATCTACAGTTTGGTGCATCCTGAGAAAGAAAGTAAGCACTGGTGAACTCATCAATGCAAAAAGACCTGGGCGCCCACAGAAGACAACAGTGGTGGATGATCGCAGAATAATCTCCATGGTGAAGAGAAACCCCTTCACAACAGCCGACCAAGTGACCAACACTCTCCAGGAGGTCGGCGGATCAATATCCAAATCTACCATAAAGAGAAGACTGCATGAAAGTAAATACAGAGGGTTCACTGCACGGTGCAGCCACTCATAAGCATCAAGAAGAAAAAGGCGAAAAAACATCTAAAAAAGCCGCACAGTTCTGGAAGAACATTCTTTGGACAGATGAAACCAAGATCAACCTCTACCAGAATGATGGAAAGAGAAAAGTATGGTGAAGGCGCGGTCCAGCTCATGATCCAAAGCATACCACATCATGTGTAACACCCGGCGGAGGCAGTGTGATGGCGCGGGCATGCATAAACCCGGCGGAGGCAGTGTGATGGCGCGGGCATGCATAAACCCGGCGGAGGCAGTGTGATGGCGCGGGCATGCATAAACCCGGCGGAGGCAGTGTGATGGCGCGGGCATGCATAAACCCGGCGGAGGCAGTGTGATGGCTTGGGCATGCATAAACCTGGCGGAGGCAGTGTGATGGCGCGGGCATGCATGGCTGCCAGTGGCACTGGGTCACTAGTGTTTATTGATGATGTGACACAGGACAGAAGCAGCCGAATTAATTCTGAGGTATTCAGAGACATACTGTGTGCTCAGATCCAGCCAAATGCAGCCAAACTGATTGGTCGTCGTTTCATACTACAGATGGACAATGACCCAAAACATAAAGCCAAAGCAACCCAGGAGTCTATTAAAGCAAAGAAGTGGAATATTCTGGAATGGCCAAGTCAGTCCCCTGATCTCAACCCAATTGAGCAGCATTTCACTTGTTAAAGACTAAACTTCAGACAGAAAGGCCACAAACAAACAGCAACTGAAAACCACCGCAGTGAAGGCAGAGCATCAAAAAGGAGGAAACACAGCGTCTGGTGATGTCCATGAGTCCAAGACTTCAGGCAGTCATTGCCAACAAAGGGTTTTCAACCAAGTACTAGAAATGAACATTTTATTTACAATTATTGAATCTGTCCAATTACTTTTGGCCCCTTTAAAAACAGGGTGGCACAAGTTAAGGAGCTGAAACTCCTACACCCTCCATCCAATTTTAATGTGGATACCCCCAAATGAAAGCTGAAAGTCTGAACTTCAACTGCATCTGAAATGTTTTGTTTAAAATTCATTGTCGTAATATCTATAACCAAAATTTGAAAAATGTTGTCTCTGTCCAAATATATATCGACCTAACTGTATATATATATAATACTGACCTCTGTATACAGTGTATATATATATATATATATATATATATATATATATATATATATATATATAATACTGACCTCTGTATACAGTGTATATATATATAATACTGACCTCTGTATACAGTGTATATATATAATACTGACCTCTGTATACAGTGTATATATATAATACTGACCTCTGTATACAGTGTATATATATAATACTGACCTCTGTATACAGTGTATATATATATAATACTGACCTCTGTATACAGTGTATATATATATATATATATATATATATATATAATACTGACCTCTGTATACAGTGTATATATATATAATACTGACCTCTGTATACAGTGTATATATATATATAATACTGACCTCTGTATACAGTGTATATATATAATACTGACCTCTGTATACAGTGTATATATATATAATACTGACCTCTGTATACAGTGTATATATATATATATAATACTGACCTCTGTATACAGTGTATATATATATATAATACTGACCTCTGTATACAGTGTATATATATATAATACTGACCTCTGTATACAGTGTATATATATAATACTGACCTCTGTATACAGTGTATATATATATATATATAATACTGACCTCTGTATACAGTGTATATATATATAATACTGACCTCTGTATACAGTGTATATATATAATACTGACCTCTGTATACAGTGTATATATATAATACTGACCTCTGTATACAGTGTATATATATATAATACTGACCTCTGTATACAGTGTATATATATATATAATACTGAGCTCTGTATACAGTGTATATATATATATATATATAATACTGACCTCTGTATACAGTGTATATATATATAATACTGACCTCTGTATACAGTGTATATATATAATACTGACCTCTGTATACAGTGCATATATATAATACTGACCTCTGTATACAGTGTATATATATATAATACTGACCTCTGTATACAGTGTATATATATATATAATACTGACCTCTGTATACAGTGTATATATATATAATACTGACC